>NC_048926.1:4237648-4268056 GCF_011077185.1 Oxyura jamaicensis | reverse complement strand
CCCCCCCCCCCCCCCCTTGGCTGAGCAAATAGGCCAGATGGCAGCGAGGGGAACAGACAACAAGTGAGCCATGGCATATGGGCAGCCTGTTTAATTTCAGCTCCTGTTGGGAAGTCGCTTGCAGGGAGATAAGTTACAAAAGCAGGAGAGGAGGAGGAGTGCGAGGGGAGGGGCAGGAGGAAGGGGGGACCCTTTCAGGGATGAAGCAGCCCAGCTGAGGGAGTTGGGGTGCAGAGGACCGAAGCCCTGGCTGCATTCCTGTTACAAAGCTGTAAATTAGCTGTTTCCATGTCAGCTTGTCTAGGAAGTCTTGTCAGCTGCAGACAGGGAGGAAAGATGGAGATGTCTGTCCTCAAACGAGGAGGAGGAGGTGGCTCCAATTTCCACCTCGCCACCCTCCCGCAGGCAAGCTCACTGCTGCTGGGAGGTGGGATGGGGAGAAGTCCTCCCAGCTGCAGGAGAGGAGTCGTGTCGCCCATGGTGGATTTTGTTTGTGCATCTGTTTGTGTAGGCATGCAGGAGTGTGCGTGCCTCTGCTTCTGTGGGTGCGTTGTGCTCCATACATTGCCGTGGGTATCGATGGCAGATCACTGTGGGCTTCTTTGGGGGAAAAGGCATAGCTTTGTAGGTTTTGTTACAAAACCAAGTAAGCTGAGACAAAACAAAATGAAAGGCAGCTTAGTAGTGATGTATTTTACAGCTGTTCCCTTTCCCTCCTCTCTTGGTGTTCATTTTATCCTGTTTTACTTTTTGAAGTCAAAACGTCAGCTATGAACTTCGTGCTGTCTATTCACACAGGTTTGGGTTTCGCTGAGGGACACCCCAGTGGGTCTTGCCCTGAATGTGTCTCAGTGATTTAGGGACAAAATTAGACTTAATTGCACTAAATTGTGTTTGTGCAAGACTTACTGGCTTCATTTTGATAATTGGTAGTTTTGGAGATGGGCTTGGGGTAGTTGATTTTTCTTAGTTTTTATAAACGTGTTATTTTTACATCAAAAGTGCATTGAGATGTAGCTGCCAAATGTGTTTAGGAATTCACAGCTTTATTCCTGTTGATGCTCAGTGAAGTTTGTGGTTCCTTGGTACCTGCTTCCATCTCTGAAAACTGTCCTGGCAGCATCCTAAGTGGTGGAGTGGGACCCTGGCTCTGCACACCTGTGGATGGGATTCAGCCGTGAGCTCCATGCTCGCCCTTAGCGGGGCTGGAAACCTCTACAAACCAATTAGTTCTGGAAATATCGAACCCTGTTGGCAGAATACAGACAGCCTTGGACCATGGTTGCGCTCCATGCCTGCACAAAGAACTTTTTATATGACATTAATTCTGCAGAGAAGTTTTTATTCGCGGGAGAGTCTGCAGAGAAATGATTATGCATTGCCAAATTGGTGGAGCAGAATTTTAACTTCCAGATCAGGCATTCCTCCACTGATTAGTTGTAACATGAATAGAAACACCAGCCTATGATTTATTAGTGAAATATTTAAGATAGATTGTTAAATTACTCAAATAGCAGAGTTTAAAACAGGCAAGGAAGACAAAAAGAAAGAAATCATCCAAATAAGAGCTTGGCTTTCCTGAATTTGAAGAACTTATATTTGCACTCACTGGATACATGAAACTAAAAGGGCTATTTCAAAGAGAAGAAAAACACATTTGAAAATGAAAGACTTCAGCCTTATTATGCCACCATCAAATTTAGCCTTGAATCTTTCTCCATATGATCCCTGCAGACTCTGTTCCTTCAGCATTGCTACAACTTGCTGCAGCCCTCCATCCTTTCCTACCTCTCAGCTACCACATCTATGGGCACCTGCCCAAGCTGGCTGCAGTTTCCCTCTTTCTATGAATGATGATGGAGAGGTTTTTTGTTTTACTGTAGATAAACCAGGTGGGGACCTCTCCAGTCTTCCTGCGTGGGGTTTGAAGGGATTTGAATATCACCTTATCTTCTCTAAGTGGGCTATTTTGTTTGTATGTGGAGCCTTATTACTAAAACCTCCATCTTTTGAGGAAAAAATGTGTAGAAATAAGGTCTTAGGGAATGTTTATTGTTGTTTTCAATTTCTGTACACTGAAGTTTCTCCTGATCTGATAGAGATTACTAGCTCCCACAGCCATATCTATTCTGAATATGAGACCAGAGTGACACTTTAAAAGCAAAATTGATTGGACTTTGACACATCTTCAGTGAAAACACATGGGAAATATGCATCAAAATCTGTAGACAGCTTTGAAAAATTCAGCCCTTTCTCTTAATCTACTCCCATTTCAGCACAAAAAAGGAGTGTTTTTCAAGTCTGACCTCCTAATGCGAGCACTCTGTCTTGGGCTCTGCAGCTGAGGAGGAGAAAACTTGCAAGGTCTGACTCTTTCAAATATGTGGCAGCTGAAAAGAAGATAATTAGGACAGGCAAATCCAAACAGTACTTTTTGCAAATGGTATTTATCCTTTTCTTTTTTTTGTGTGTGTGTGTCTATATTCTACTTCTCCACCTGCCTTCAAAGGGAAGCTGATAAAAAGGATTTGCTTGGCCTTTTTGTTGCTGGTGCCACATGCATGGGGGAAGGGTGACAGTTGTATGTGGTGCTGCGAGACAGATGCTGCAGGTGAAATTACCCCAGAGAGGCCAATGCCATCCGGAGGGGGCAGCCTGTGGGACTGAAGCCCTTTTTTATTTTTATTTTTATTTTTTTTTATTATTATTATTATTATTATTTAATTTCTGTTATATGGGGCTTTGCTGTGGTGTGGGACCAGGTCCTTTACATCTCATAGGTGTGTGTAAGTATTTATGGAGCAATCAACTCTGTCCGCAGTGGCAACCATCGTGTAATTCTTCAGCCTTTTGTAGTAGATTGTGTTTGTGAGAGCTGAAAGCATGGCCAGGAGGGAAGGGGGACTGCTTAGATGGGAAATGCTGGGCTTTTTTTTTTTTTTTTTTCTTTTTTTTTTTTTCCTTGGAAAGAGCCTGTCTGTGTTCTTTTATGCTTTTCAGGCTCAAGGCTGAGAGCGAGCGTGCGTCTGTGTGAGGGCGTGTGCGCGTCTGTGCCCATACAGTTGCTCAAGTGGGAAAAACCCACGTTTGTGGTTCACACAGGAGGAATTTCTGATGAAGACAACAGTGCTAAGCAGAAAGGCACATCCTGATCTCTCGAAAGTGAGGGGCACGCTCACGCACACAGGCACACATAGTGGCTGGGCTCTCTGCATAATGCGCGCAAAGCACTGCCCTTTAATGAACGTAACCTATGGCGGCTGGGATGCAGCCGGCCAGACCCCACCATTAATAAACTGGGAACATTCTTCTCCTTTTTAGTCCCTTTCAATGGCAGCCCTGCGGTTTGATCTCCCTTGAATGCTGCTCCCCCTCATTTGGGGCTCCAATTCTGAGAAGATTTGGTGCATTGTTTGAGGTCGCAGGATGTCGGATTGATTTCGAAGCTTTTGTATTGACTCCAGGCTCCTGAATGAAGCTGTCATGTGTGTCTGTGGTTGGCTAGCAGGCTGTCCGGCTGCAAGCTGTGCCTTCCTTTGTTGTTTAGGCCTCATTGAGCTGAGGGAAGAGGCTCATTTCAGGGTGATTTACCACCACCCAAACACCAGCTGTCTGTTGTAGTGCTGCTTGCCTCCACCTTGGATTCAGTTCTTATTTCCCTCCATTCCCCAATTTTGCTCTCCCACTCTACTGTGTTCCTCGGTGGGCTCCTGGGCATGGTTTCCACAAGACTTTTCATCACACTTGCAGAACATATAAAAGCCTTAAATGCTTAATAAGTTGTTCTTTTCAATGTCACTTATGCACTGTCCCCTCTTTTTTTTTTTTTTTTTTTTTTTTTTTCCTTAAGGGTTCACCATTGTGCTGTTTGCATTTTTTTCTTGGTGAAGGAGCAAACTATGGCTCTAGAAAAAATAAAATCACCATGTCCCCCAGGGCTTGTTACTTAGTAGGAAAAAGTAGCGTGGAACAGCAGTGATTTCTATTTAAAAGTAGCTATGGAGCTCAGCAGCACTGCTGCAGGATGCATTTCATGCCCTGCCTCGTGCAGGGTGACAGTGAAGGTGGCCACAAAGTTTCTCTCCTGGGCTGGAAATGCTGGGATATTTGGGTGGGTGGGGAAGGAGTCAGAAGGATGGCATCACCTCCCATACATACTTGTCATCCCTGAGCAGGCACAGTCGCTGTGGGCATGTGGGTATCATGCTGGAGAGCTGTGCACAAGGCTGTGAAGTGCTGCTGAGCTCAGCTCCACCAAGAGCTCTCAGGTGCTTCTCTGCGAAGAGCAAGGCTGCTGCAGCAGGAAGATAAAAGAAAAAGCCCACATTGGAAGTTTTGTCCTTCCACAGGTTTCCAGGGCCTAAGTCTCAGTGACCCTTGCTATGCATCCTGTTTTCATCTGTGGGATGTTCTGAGGGCATTTCAAAGCCAGAGATGGAGAAACCCCAATCCTGTATCATTCCAGGGCAGTGTGAGGCACAGCTGCATGTGCCTGGCTCTGGCTGTGAGGCAGGAGCAGAGCTGTGGGCATTTAAAGGCCATGCTGCGCGAGCCAGACCTCGGTGGCTGCTGGCACCATCCCACTCTGACAGGATTCACAGCTTTGTTGCTCAGAGGTCTTTGGAGGTGTGAGAGAAAGGCTGCGCCAGCGCCTTGGGGTTGAGGCTGCTGCCAGTATTTTCTATGGCCATTGCTCAAACATGCTGAAATCTGACGTGAACCATGTAGGTAGAGCCCCTATAGTTGTAAACCCAGGCAGGCTTGCTGGTGGCTGCAAGGTGAGTAGCATGATGCTGCAGATCAGTGCCCACCCCTCTGTCCACACACTTGGGAGAGTGGGGAGAACGACCCTAACAGAGCTCATTGAACCCTGGGATGTGTAAAACCTGCTTTGGATGACTTTGTCACCCCTCAAAATGGATGGCTTTGGGCACTCATGTTGTGGGGCTTTCAGCACGTCAGCTGGGTGCTTTCCACCAAGTGAAACCAATCTCATAGTCTGGGGATAGCTGAATGCCAACGTGAAGTTAAATGCTTTCATTGACCAAATTTTGGTCCTCCTTTCCTTTTATTTTTCTTTAATGAGGCTTCAGGATCCTCCCATGAATCCCAGCCAGCTCTCCCCTAGCACAGAGCCTGGCAGCTCTGCAGAGCCCTGCCGAATCCCCGTGCATCATATCTGCCTCCTTTAAATGGGACTGGCAGTGCTGGGAGATGTGTGTGCTGTGGGGCCACTGGTGTGAAGCGAGATGTGACCAGCCCTCCTTTCACTTCTGGGCGATGCACTTTGGTGTGTCTCGACCACAGGCTGTTAAAGCTGGCAAATGATCAGTTCCTGTCACCCATGAAGCTGAGATAATTAACCCTACTATTATTATTATTCCCCTCCCCCCCCCCCCCCCCTTTTCTTTTTCTGCAAATTTTGGCCAACTGCTGGAGCCCATGGTGCAAGGAAGATGGTGAAGCCAGAGGGAACCTTGCCTTGGCAGGCCTATAAGAGGTGGGATACTGGGACCTACGTCCTTACTGGGACCTCTCCTCTTCTGTGCTCACAGCTCCTTGCATTGACCTTGAGAAGGGGATGCCTGATAAAAAGTGGGAGCCAGCAGAAGCCAAAGTGAGCTCCTCCTTTAGAAATCATTGTGTCTACCTGTTTGTAAGCCACAGCATCACATCAAGAGCAAACAGCAGAGGAACATTGAGTAGCAATACATCTGTGAGCTTTCAAGATCATTGTGCTCCTCCCTAGTCCTGTTATTAAAAGGCCGTGCAACATGGAAATGATACTCCGTAAATTATGAGCGAATGTCTGTAGCACCTGGTGAGATGAAGCTCCTCTCCCTCCCCTGCGAGCATCAGGAGCACAGGGTTGTGCTGCTGTACAGAGCAGGGAGGGATGTATTAGGAGGCGATGACCACAGCAGGATAGTCCCAGTGAGGTGTTTTAATTTCTTAACAAACTCCTTGGGCACTAGAAACTGTAAAATAACACACAAATAAACAAACAAAAACTCGCTGACCCTTAGCACCCTGGAGGGCTCTGTTTCAGATTGCTGAATAAAAGCTGAAGTTGCATATGCATGTTTAATGTAACACAAGGCGCGTGCTGTGGAAAGCATGCTTTCTTCTAATCTGGTTCCAGACAGAAGCATCCAAACAGAAGCCCCTTTCCCTATCCCCACTGAACTGCCTGGTGTATGCAAGGAAACCCCTGAATGACAAGGCCTCCATCTGCTCTTAAACGGAGTTGCGACTGGCTGCAAATGTTGTCCATATGCTTTTTTTTGTTGTTGTTGCCTTTCAACTTAGCTGCCTAATGTTAGACACCTATCCCCAAATTAAGCATCTGTTCATAAAAGGCTTCCCTAAAAAGGTGAAGGTAGTAGCTAAATCAGGTTATGCCCATAAAGAGAGGTGCATCTGCAGACAGGGAAGGATGTGTTTGTTCAGCCAGTGTGGTGTTTTTGTTTGCTTTTTTAGGGACTGGAAAAGCCCCCTGCACTCTTATACTGTCAGGAAAAATAAAATCCAAGCATGCTATCAAGTTTGGGGTTAATATTCCCTTCAGGTCTTGATTGCCTAAATGATTGTGATCAGCATCTTGTGATTTCTCTCTGTTAAATAACGCTGGTGATAGTTCCAGCTTCACAGAAGAACATTAATTTGCCATGAAATTGAGCTGGTTGGGAGTGTATCCCAGAAGCCAGAGAAGGGTCTAAAAATGGGACTTTTTCTTCACTGTGTAGTGACTCTGCAGTGGGTACTGGGACAAGGTGACCAACAGCTAGTGATGTATGGATCTAGTGCCTAAACACAGGTATGTGTTGCTGCTGTAGGTACCCTAAGGTTTCCTGCCCATCTATCAGCTGCCTTTTAGGAAAAGTGGGGGTCTTCATAGAAACCTTACTCTTCCTTAGTTCCTGTTGTCTTTGTCTCTAACTTGTCTCAGATACTCTGTGTGTCTAATAAGGCTCTTTTGCTATACAAACGAGTTTCTCCCTGTACCTTGGCTTCCCATTTCTAATGTAATAATGCAATACAAGTGCTTTATTTTTTTTATTTTTATTTTTTTTTCCCCCCTTGGGAACACTTTCAGATTTTAAGGTGCTTCGTATTTAATCACTGAAGGCATAGGCATAGCCTTTTCCATGTTGTATTTTTCAGTGTATTTTTGGGGAAGAGGAGGAAGGATAACTTTTGCATATTATATGGTCTTCCTGGGGCTTGTGGGATGCTGAGGTCACCAAGTGAGAGACCTCACCACACCTGGCCCTCCCAAGGTGTCCTGAAGTTTATCTGCCTGTTTGTAATTCCTGACACTGAGGGTCAGCTCTCTGCTGTGCCCTGACATTGAGCAATGGCTGCAATTCCTTCTAATCATGCCCTTTCCCTTCCTCATTATTTAGGGCAGAGCGCTTCCACTTGGCTAAACTCATTAACTGCTTTAATGTTGTGGTCGTCTTTTCCATATAAATTCATCCTGATGAAATCTTGCGACTCCCCCTCAGTCACCCTGCAGATGCTGAGAATGTTTATTTTTCAGCTGCAGACAGCAAAAGTTGGGTGAAAAAATATCAATGTCTTGGGCATGTCTATGAGAAAGTGTGTAAATATGAGGGGTTTATGGGGACTCAATTGGCTGTGTTATTGTTTGAGTTAAAGCAGCATGGTGTCCAAACCTAGTATCCCAGCCTTTTTCTGCCATGGGGATTTATCAAGGTTTATCAGGTCCTGATAAACTCTCCCCCCAAAAAAACTTTGGTGAAGAACTGGGATATCATGAGATACCCTGGGATACCCTGCTGCTCAGACCACACTCAGTCAACCTCATGGGTTTGCAATGAAAAGGAGTTGGCCGGACTCAGCTTATTTCCCAAACTCCTGGCTGTAGGCAGAGGGAGGTTGAGGGGACTCTGTTTTTTCTAGAGATCTCCACTGGATAAAGTGCAGTACGGATGCTGTAAATGCGCAAGCAGATGGAAATGTTGCGGGAGGGTGGGCTGTTGAATTCACAGCAAGGATTTGCTGGTAGTTACACAGCGTGGTTATCCAAATGTGGATAAGTCATACCTGTAGGTCTGCATTTTGCCAAATCTAGCTACACTAGAAGCAAGTAAGTGCTGTCTGGGGAACGTGAAGTCTGGTGTATGAGCTTTTGCCTCAAGCCATTACAGTCTGGTAATTGCGCTCCCTGAACATCATCGTTTTGTTCCTGTTCATGTATGTTTATGATAACATACATAATATTGGGCTAAAATAACCTATTGCTTTTCAGCCTGGTTTGTGCATATTCCAGCTGTGTTCTTCTACACACCTTGGTTTCCTTCTGCCCCTCTGTGACTTCCCTGATGCAGTGATTGGGGAATTCTCCTTAGCAGCTTGGGAGTTACTGCCTCATGGAAGGGCATCTCTCAGCAATGCAGGATGAGTCCACAGGTTTTCCTAATGCCCTTTCTTCCCATGCTTCTTATCATAAAACATCTTGGTCTTTGGTTATTCAGATTGTGATGAAGTTTTTTCTTGCCTTCTCTCTTGTAGGGAAAAGTCATTGGAGATGCAAAACTGCTCATGAGCTGTGGCTGCAGAAAAGGGAAAAATGCTCAAGTGAAAGACTCGGATCAGGTCAGTCAATATGAACTTTAACTAGCGGAGAAATAAAAGAATGTGTTAATATTTGATTGATTTGAACTGTTCCATACTGGGGTTTCTGGATGCAAATGGAATCTTTGGCATGATGGACAATGATACAATGTTATTTTTTTTTTGTATTTGTTATTTGTAGAAAAAAAAAAATAATCTTTGAGCAAGATCAGGAATTCATTGCTCTAGGAGCTATGAATGCCCTAGCCTGACTTATTCCCGTCTGGTTTGTTTATTCATGAATTCTCTTTCTTTATAATAATCCACTCTAGGCAATGCTTTTCTTAAAGACTATTGCACTTCCTTGCTGGCTAAGTGCATGCAACCTTTGGTCTCAAACTCTAGCTGCCTGGACGTGTGATTGTTACAGAGAACGCACTAGAGAAACGTGCCATTAGTTGCATTATTTTGTTTCGAAGTGGCACCATCAGAACAACATTCCTTGTTGAGGTTACTCATGATAGACACGTAAAATCTCGTTCACAAACTGAGAACTGATGGCCAGGTTTCAATATTAATTACTTGGCATGAATTGCCCCTTATTCTAAAATTCATCAAATTGATGCCAGTGGGACAACTTGCAGGGTCCAGCCATTGGGAGCAAGGTGGGCTGCGCTCTGAGCGCCAACCAGCTGGTGGGCTCTTCCCACCAGTTTGCACTTCAGAACAGCTGAGTTTTGTCCCTGTCAAAATTTTTGGTGGCGATTACCTTCTGGCTTTGTAACTAAAGAGAGGTTTGAATCCAGAGATCATTTTTTTTTTTCAAAAATGAAACAAAATGTCATTTGAGCAGAAGCATTTTATAAATACTGTGTCATCCAATATTCAGTGTGGTAGAGGGAAGCGGCTGATCTCAAATATCAAGTAACTAGCAGTGGGGTCCCTGGCACAGCTTGTGAACAGCAGTGATCAGGTATAGACCTGAAACAGATTCGGTATCCACAAAGCTCCTGGAGCTCCTGATAATTCGTCAATGGAAAAAAAAAGCTTAGTTCTCATGAGGGAAAATGTTTCATTTTCAACATGCATGTTCTTCAACCCTAATTAATAATGGTGTTCCTGAGCCTTGTTTTGTTAATACCTAAGATCTAAGAATAGATCTCTGTATCCTGTGGTGGGCTGTATTGTGAGAAATGCTGGTCACACTTATAAATGCTTTGGAAGACTAAGTTTTTGTTTGTTTGTTTGTTTGTTTGTTTTTGTTTGTTTGTTTGTTTGTTTGTTTTTTAATCAGTATTTTTAAAGAATGAATTCATTGTTATGCGCCATACTATCAGTTCACCATTGAGACAAGGATTCATATGAGTTTTCTTTAAAGCATAGCTTCCCACTCTTACAGATACAAGCTTAATATTCTCATGTTGAAATTCTAGCATATAAGGAGAAAAATAATTTACAAATGAAACACTTTCACCAATTTTCCTCTTTTGCATTTTGATGTACGCTGGCTGAATCGCTCTTGATTTAAAACAGGGCTAAATCATGGTCAAACCTCTTGCAGTAGAGACTAAAAATGAGAAGGGAACATCTCGATTGCAGCAGAGGTTTACAAAACACCATCTCTAACAAACCCTAAGAGTTGGATCTGAATCTCATTGATCACAATAATTTAATTATAGACTATGCAATAGCTTTTGAAGGGAGAAACAATCTCAGCCTCTTAAATGTTTTGTGGGGCAGTAATGAATTACTCTTTGCATTTGGTTAATTTCTGAAATCTAACTTCAGATGCTTAGTGATGTGTTGTCCGCCTCAGTAACTCATTTTTTTTATTTTTTTTGCTATTTCACCATAAACTATGGGGCAAGCACTTGATGCAAAGTGCATCCGTTGTGCCTCTGGATGCCAGGACTTCAGGAGACAGGAGCTGGATGGGGAGGAAGTTTGTACAGGAGGGTGGGTGGCAGCATGGAACATTAGTCTGCGAATGCAGGACCTCAGCTCAGTTTATAAATTATCCCCTGGGCCTTGTCGGTAAACATAGACTTCTATGGTGACATTGGCTGGGAAAGGCAAACACTTGCTGACAATTGTAGGCTAATCCTTCAGGACACTAATTGCCAGAAAACCAAGGAAGCCTTATTTTAGGAACAGATTTTTTTCACTTTGTGAAGGGGAAAAACACTGTGCTAGATTTAGTTTTGTTTGCTGAGGTCTTTCCCTCGCTGCCACCAGCCTCAGATTTTAAAGATTTACCTTCATAATTGTTGCTGGGACCTTTTTTTTCTTTCTTTTTTTTTTTTTTTTTTTTTTTTTTTTTTTTTTTTTTTTTTTTTTGTCTTTCTTTTTGTTTTCTCTTAAGACCATTGCAACTTTCTGTGAAAAGGCAACTTAATTTTCATTGTCTTGAATGCTTGAATGTTAGCATAAACAGTGTGTGGTTTTTATAAAATAAGCTATATAAAGGTTTGGGACTAACCACCTACATTTTGGCTCAAGTTTTGAAAAAAGAAAAAAAAAAAACAACAGTTTTTTGTTTGTTTGTTTGTTAGTTTTCATACTTCAGAAACATGCAAAAAGTCCTAGACACAGTACCCCACCATTGAAAATCCCCAGCTTAACCAAGGCATGCCTCTATTGCTGAGGATTTCATTTACTGCTATTTCTCCAATGTGCCTCTGGAAGGGGAAGACACTGTGAACTCCTTGACCTGTGGTCTGTGTCCCTGGGCCTGACATCCAAAAGCACCTATCAGTCTGGTGGTTTCCAGGGTGCAAGTCACCAGTGAGTAAATTCTGACCCTGTTGTTGTGGAGGGCAGAAGCCCAAACAGGCCCACGTGGGGCTGAGATTTCCCAGCAGTCACAAGGAGCTCAGCTCTCAAGTTGGATTTTCACCACTACAGGAGAGGGACTAGTGGTCTACGTTGCATGGCCTCCCAGTCCAAATGAAACCCTACAAGCTGAGATGAAAGGCTAAGCAGTGTAATATAAATCCCACAAAACCTTTGATAGCCTCCAAGGGAATACACTGAGCACACTAAAGCACTTGATTCCCGTCGTCTGTCTTCCTTCTGTGCTGTGGATGGTTTTGATGAAGCGTTGGGTCGGTGGAGTGGGATGACTGAGAGAAGTCCCAAAATAAGGCTACCTCTTGGCAGCAAACCTCCCATGTCCTTGGCTGCCATTGGCACTACTTCCAGTTGTTTGTGTGCTTTGTGGGAGTGAAATTCATCTGTGCTCCAAGGCCCAGAACCAAGTCTCTGCACCACAGACATCCTACTGTAATTGTAAGGTTCATATATGCTCTTCAGAGTGGTTATTAGTTTCCCAGTAATTTATGCCTCCCCATAAATTATTATACTGTTGCTTATTATTTGAGGTGCGTTGTTGCATAAGAATGGCAATCCTGGGCTAGGCTTTCCTTGTACTAAATAGTATATTAACATAAAGCAGAAAAAATGGTTCCTGGGGAATGATTTCGGCTGTGTCACTTCTGTACTTTCTAAGGAAACGAAAACGTCATTTAAGAACAGGGGAAAACTGTGTGGGATGGCAAATAGCATGTGTATTAAGGGTATGCACAATGCTGAGAACCAGAAGTAACAAAGAGCTCCATATTCTCAACACATGCAGCTTTGCCTTTGTGGCGTTTAGTTTTATTTATTTTTCCCTCCTTCTCCCAACTGGTAGGCAAATCATCAACATTTAACTGCTCTTGTCCTTTTTTTTTTTTTTTTTGCTATTTCACTGCTTTTTTTGCTTAACTTTTCTGGTGGCTTGTGCAAGTTCAAGTGTTACTGAGAACTTGGGTCCTTCTTGTCTTTCTGTGTGTTTTTTTGTTTGTTTGTTTTGTTTTGTTTTAATATGACAAATGCATGTCTCTTCTGGAAACGGTATCCATGCTGCAAAGTAATTATTTAGTGAATGGTGGATCCAGTTCATGTTGGCAAGGATCAAATTAATCATTATTAATCATGACCCCTCTGACAGTAACCTCATCCCTTGCCTGAGTGCTGTTCTGTATTATGAAGTAATGGCTGTTAGAGTATGGTTGGATCTCTGCTCTCACTGCTCCATCATGGGCCTCAGGACTGCTGGCAGGGGGTAGAGGAACTCGGTTCAAAATCAGAAATAGCCACACACAGTCCATGCTCCAGAAATGAAATAGGCAACTTCCCCTGGGGGCTTCTTTGCCTTATCTGAGTGTCCTCCTTTCTTTCAAAGCCTTCTGAGAGTTTACCTCCTTCCAAAGGTTGAAGTCAGTGCTGGGGATGAAATAATCTCTCTTCTGTGATTTTGTTGTTGTTGTTGTTGTTTTATTTTTATTTTTTTTGCCTGCTCTGATTTTTGTTGTTGTGGTTTTTGGTTTTGAATTTGGGTATATCTCAGTGCAACCTAAAGCATGTGGAGGCCAGATCCTTGTGGTCTATTTCAAGGATAAGATTTTCATGTCTTAAACTAGTGGCTGCAGCAGGTTTCAGCTCTGGGACACTACTCATCCCAAACAGTCCCCAGAACAAACACCTTTTTGAGGATTTCTGGATTCTTTGAAGAAACATTGTGCTGCTGAGGTGAGGTGTGCAGTCAGGTTCATGTTGGACACAAAGCTGTGAGAAGTTCACATACGTATATCCATCCTTACTGCTCGTGACACCAGAGAACTGCTCTGTCAGATATATGACAGTAATTTAATTCATGTTTATTCTGGCTTTCCTAGCACTACAAGTTCTTTTCAGTAAGGTACAGCACTGCTATCACTGGCTGTCATCAGAATTTCAGCAAAAGCACAATGGGTGAAATATTGGGTTGAAACTAATCATCTTCCCAAACCCTACACCCCAAAATTCACCTTACTTCTTAAACCCAGGACAAAACCCTCTAGAAGAGAGCAGCGGAAAGAACATCCTTTGTCTGTCGAGCTATTCAGTACCTGGAGGGTAGCAGAAGGAACTTGGAGCAAACCTGACACACTCTTTTGATCTCTGCCAAAGTTGTTGTGGGAGTAACATTGTTTAATGGTTGAAGGAATTTATAGAAGAATACAAGTAACAGCAAAGACAAAGGGCCCAATACAAATTATCTGGTAAACCGCTGTCAAATTTTACGTGCTCAGGGCTACTGGTAATTTCCTGTCTTAAAAAATGGGGGGGGGGGAGCTCAAGAGAAGGAAAGGAGGGTAAAAAGTGTATAAATAATCCCACCTCTTTAAACAGCTAACTGCCCTGGCCTGAACTGTGTTGGAGCTAAGTTCCTTTGGCAGCTGGTGCTGCAAAGTCTGCTGAGGGTGTAGCAGAAGGCTGACACCAGGTTTGGAGAATCTGCCTTAGCTTCAGTGTCTCTGTCTTGCATTTGTCCACTTGTCAGCAAGAAACGCACTGAAGCACAAAACGAGGGAGTGCAAAGGCTCTCACCTCCACAAGCCATCCAAACAAGTCTGGATCACACCCCCATGGTTAATGTTTCTCTCCACTAAAAGGAATAAGAGCAATAAAAATAAATGAAAGCATTGGCTAACTGTTGGAAATACACGGGTGGAAGAAAGCAGGAGAAAAATGGGGGAGTGAAGGTAAGCCTACACATCCAGCCTTGAGTTTATGGCAGAGATTTAATCTCCGCTTGAAAAATCATTAGATTTTGCATGGGTTATAAAAAGAAAAAAACAAGAAATAAAATACAAAGAGAGAGGACATTAATTCTCTAAGGTGCCTGGGCAGTAAAACACCCTTAAAACTATTTCATTCATTGAATGAAGCAGGCTAGGTGATCCTATAAGGAACATAGGACTATAGGAAACTTTCCAAGATCACCCAATCCTTGAGATCTCAGGCAACTTCCATGTTACACCACTGATTAATACATCCCTTTTGGCACAGGTTAGAAAGCAATTATCAGAAGTAATCCTTGTAGCTCTGTCATTACACTCATCCCACCATTAGTCTTTTACTTTCCAAAATACTCACTCACATCATCACTGCATCTTGTTCCTGCTACTGGATTAGGTCTTTTATCCCTAATGATGTGAGCGTTGGTCTCGGCCCGGTGGGCTGATTTTCTTTTTCCATTCACCCATCACAATTCTCTTGCTACTGGCTGTGCTGTAGCAAGGAAATAGTCCCACTTGGTGAAAAAAAATGCTGGAGAAATTTACTTTTTTTTTTTTTTTTTTTTTTTTTTTTTTTTAAGTGTTAATTACTTCCTCTCAGTGGCATCTGACTGGGAACAAGAGGTATTTGAATGACAGACTCACCACCTCTGATTTCTCTAGATATTCTAGATTTCCAGTGCAGTTGTGCTTCAGTAATCACTGGATCTAGTGCTAAGCACCTGCGCTCCTGGTGGCTGGGAAATTTTTTTGCTTTCATTCATCTGTTGTGTGGAGTGGAAGTAGTTGTGAAATGGAACTTGGATGGTTAAGTACCCATTCTTCAAATTTACGTAGGTTTTGAAGGGATGGTGTTATAAAAGAAACTTCCTAAGTGTAAGCCTCCGAACAAAAGAGATGGAGGTTATGGGTGTCCTTTACAAGTTCAGCCGTAATAGGCTTGTGTTGCAGTGGGTTACACCTCCCTTCATACAATGCCATTGGTAAGCTGACATTTCTAATGACCTTTTATAATCACCTATTTCCTTTTCTCACTCACTTTATGAATAGTCTTGTACTCAATTCAAGAGTTTCCTACCTCATGGTCTCCTCTTACAGTTCATGTTCATTTCAGAATGGGTTGGGCTTCCTGTAAAGCGTAGCACAGTGTGGACTGAAGTTCAATAGAGCCTTTCCTTTCTACAGGAAAGGAGGGGGGAGGACCAAAAACCACGTAGTGCCCTTTTGCAGGAGAGACTCCAGAAATGGCAGAGAGCAAATTGCTTTTTTTTCCTTTTGAGGCAGTTCTGAATACATGCTCTAACACAGTGTCCAGCCCCTGCTCGAGATGTAAAACTTAGGGCTCTGACCTTCTCTAGTGAGTGCTGACCCCACGGAACTTTCCTGCCTGAGCTGCAGTATGAGAGTCCTGGCACTGAGGTTTTGTCCAGGTTCTAATTCAAGAAATGTGCTTGCCAACTTGACTCAACCCTGCACCTTTGGTGGGATGCATTATTCTTCACTTCCTGCCTTCAATTGCTGTGTACTGCCACCTTGCATCGATGGGTCCTTTGTTCCAGCTCAGAGGTAGGGGCGGTTCAGTAGTGGCTGAAGGGAAGCTTTGAAAAGCAATTTGAGAGCCCTCTGAATGGAAAGTGCTTCACACGTGAAAAAATTAGTGTTATCAATTGTTATCATCAGACTCAAATCCTGAAATGTGAAAGGGTCATTTATACTCGTCAAACACAAACATAGAGTGTGCTAAAAGAGAGCTAAAGCAGCCGAAGAAAATGCTGTCTCCTGTCATTTCAGGCTTACAGTCTAAAGGAGCATTAATAACTATTTTGTTGCCTTCATTGATTTCTCTATACGGATGGAGATGGAGAGAGTTGGAAGTGAGAGGCTGTAGTGCTGAACCTCTACAAGTGGTCCCATCCTTCCTGGCAGCAGCTAAGAGGAGGTGCAATCAGGGCAGGGAACATGTGCAGGTGGATTGGGAGAAGGTGCAAGTGAAAGTTTGGGCTGGTCCATTTGATTACAGCTGACTTAGGACTATCTTTCCACATCACCCTCTGTCACGCTGCTTGCATGTGCTGCCTTTCCCACTCCATTTTGTTCCCGTTTCCCCTTAGTGGGTGCCAACGTGTGAAGACACCACAGCAGGGTCAGTGTCAGTCAGCCACCCTTAGGATGACAGCTGCCACGTGAATCCAGATCTTGTCTCCTTGGAGGTTCATGCAAGCTGAACGGCCTGCGCAGAGCTTCTGAGAGCTGTGAGGTGCAAGGAAATTGCAAAGGCTTTGTGGAGGGTGGCAGATGGATTAGAAAGACCTGCTCCTTGCACAGGGCATCTTGCTGGAACCTTTGTAGAGCACTTCACATGCGTCTCGGCATGGGTGCAAAATGCTACCCAAGCAGAATGGGGGCAGTTTGCACCCCCTTTTTACTCTTGTTGTAGCAGATTCAGTGTCAGGACAAGATGAAATTGAGGTCCTAAATCTCAGCAGATCACCTCTCTGGAACTGTACCCAGTGTGGTGGTTCTGCATTCAGCAGATACTCAGTCGTGACATCAGTTTTTCACACAAAACTTGTTCACTTGACCATACTAACAGAAGCATTTTTTGCGTTGCTTCATCTAAACAGCTTTTTGTTTTTATATCCTTCTACTTTTTGTTATATCCTATTTACTGAGTTTCTTGTTTGAGCCTACACGTCTGGATTGGTGAGAGACAGCAGCAGCCCAAGGTGTATATATATACCTTGGCTTTAAAGTTTCATTATGTAGGTCAAAAGCAGTTTTGAAAACAATACCTCCTGGAAGCCACTCAGAAAACTGTCAAATAAAGCTATAACCAAAGTGGTCTTTGTAGAAGAAGAAAAAATCCCCTGTGCAGGGGAAAAATCATTCATGCTATGCTTTGAAAGTCTTTACAGCAGGTGGGAGAAGAAGTGGTTCAGTCAGCTTACCCTTCAGAGATGCTGCTTCAGTCCTAACCACAGGTAGACATGATTTAATTCCCTCAAGACCTCACCTGTCTTTGTAAAGCAGGGAAAGCATCACGGGTATCCTTCATGTTAAAGACTGGGGAGTACTCAGATATTACAGTGACATAGGCCTTACCTGAGATAAGTTAACACCAGCTTGAATTTATAGTGTGTTTCCTAATAGCATCCCAACAGAGGGATGTCTTTTTTATTTATTTATTTTTTGTGTGTGTGTGTTGAATCTTTAAAAGAACCAGACAAAAATCTGATCTGAAGTGTGAGGGGAAAAAAGCCATATGATCCTCTACATGAGTAAATTCCACTGCAACTGGTTCCAGCCTGAAGAATGTATTCACAACTGGGTTATAAACCCTCAAAACCAAAACAACATTGCTAGGGCAGTGTAATGGGATTGTTTTGCTGTGGCTCATGGGCACATTGTAAGTGTCATCAGTTTAGTCTACGACTGGAGGCTGTTAAGTGCAAAACCATTTTAGCAACTGCATCTTACATGCAGGAATGATCGAATATTCATGGATTTTCTTTTGTTGGGAAAAGAAGGAGAGGAAAATGAAAAACCACAGGAAACCACACTGTCCTTCCGCAAGTAGTTTAGTATTTTTGGAGGGCAGCTGAATCAGTCTGGCAGCTGAGTATTGGTGTAGGCGACCAGGAAATCGGCTCTCGTTCTCCAACGCTGATCTGTTCTGCAAACTTAGCCAAGTTATTTCACCTTACTTTTTCCTCTTAGTGTTATCTACTCGAGGATGTGAGTTGTTTGTCAGGGAAGTTATTTCACTGTGTTTTTGCAATGGGTTAGTCTCTACCTGCAAGACACTGATACTGAGCAAATAAGGACAAGCTATGTAGGATGAGGCCCCGTGTTTTGTACCACCAAGGATACCTATTGTGAATACTTTAGTAGTTGATGCCAAGCTCTTTATAAAGAGCTCAAAATATTTTGGAATGGAGTGAGAAGTGATTGCATTACCCCAAAGATGGGGTCAGGAAAGGTGGTAAAATTAACTGTCCCAGCCCAACAACCTTCTCAACATGTCCCGGACTGCCTGAACATTTACCTGCCATGGAGCAGCCATGGGAAAACGTGATGATGAGCTGGTGTAAGAGTCTATTTGGATGCAGGTGCTAGGGAATGGAGACTCTGAGTTGAACCACGGCCATGTTCACATAGAGGTTGGTTGAAATATCTCTCTCAACACCCTCCATAGAGGTAGTACTTGGAAGACAAGGGGATGATTCCTGATGAATAACATCCCACAAAAGCTTTTATATTCTCTTTTTATCATTATCAAATCATGCTGGAGAGGCTGCAGTGCGACAAAACTCTCAAGCTTCGTTTTCAAGAAGCTGCTAGTATGAAGACAGGGCATTTCAAAATCAATACTGAAGCTTGTATTCCAAAGAGCAAATGGGAGAGTCATTATAAGCTGCTTTGCTTCTCATCTCTAATTCCCCATATTCATAACTTAAGCCCTGTCATTTGGATTTATCCTCTGTGGCCTGCAGTGACACCACGAAAAGTCCTTTTTTTTTTTTTTTTTTTTTTTTTTAATTCTGAGGCAAAAAAATAAAAACACTGCAGGGTAGGATCACATCTCCACAGAAGTTTAGGGCTTAAATGCTTCGTGTTGGGCACCAGATTATGCTGTCTTTTCCCCCTCCCATTTGTTCCCCTCCTCTCTCCTCTGCTGTTATACATCAATCATCCACTTTCCTAGAGGCTAGAATACAAGCAGTGTAATCCCAGTGTGAAAGGATACTGATAGAGCCAATCCTGCACATGATTACTGCTCTGTCCTCCCAGATGCCATCACTGGTCTAACAACAGGCTTTTGCTGATGGCCATGTTTCAGCTAGGCTGAAGAAAGCAATGGGGACAGTAATCTAAAAATCCAGCTCTGTGATCGTTAGGTGATGTGTTGCATCACCATCTGCTTCTATTTTAAGTGGCTTCCTAAATTTCTCTTTCCTTTATTACTTCTCACTTTATGTTCTCTTGGTGCATACAGCATCACAAATGCAGTTTCCTCAATCAGCAGTATTTTTAATTGTGACCTGGAAATGAACCTCAGACCTGACTCAGACAACCCAGCTGAACTTTTCATAATACATAAAGGATTGGTGTTGAATTAACTAATGACTTGGAAATAAGAAAGACTTCCTACATAGGCCGTGTTTGTTGTTGGTGTTGTTGAAAAAAATACCCTAGTGTCAAAAGCTATTCTGTTAGGTGGCCTTCAGAAGAGATTTTTTTGTTGTTGTTGCTTTGTTTTTGTTTTTTTTGTTTGTTTGTTTGTTTTGGTCTGGAAGTAAAGAGTATGATTAGAAGAGGTGGTGTTACTCACCTCCAGAAAACTCCCACAGCAGTATGTGTAGGAGAAGCTGATGCACAGCAGTTGACTTCTGGCAAGCCCAGGCAGAAACAGCTTGTTCCAGCAGCACCGTCTCCCTGCTCCTGTCTTTACTGAGCTGGACTCGAGAACACATGATATTCTGCTGGCAAGTTTGGGAGTGAACTTTGCTGGGAACCCAGTACTTTTCTCTCATCTGCTAAGCTCTTATTAAGCCCCACCACTGCTTTTTCTAACTCCCCTCTGGACTTTGAATTATGCTGCAGTGAGCGTAGCACACGTGAGTAAGAGCTTAAGGTCTCCCCCACTTGGGTGGTCCCATTAACCAAGGTTTGCTGTCTTGGCTGCAGAGCCATTCCAAATATTGCTGCTATTTTTCTTCCCCTAGAATTTCTCACCTGCCTTTTTTTTTTTTTTTTTTCCATGCCCAATCTATTAATATGTGTTTTAACCAGTTAACTTTGGAACCGAAATATTAACTGCACAGGAGGCAGCTATTCTGAAGGTTCATAAAATATGTATCAGAGCTGGGAATATAAAATGCTCCCATTCTGTAGCAGACAAAATGGATAAGGTGCTGAGTGAAAATTGAGAGGGACCCAACTTAAACCTTTGAAAATCGCTGCCAGTTCCAACGTGCTGTATTTATTTTGACTCGGGAGGCTCAGTCTGGTCCAGATGAGGTCATTTGGTGGGGAGCACACGTGTCTGCACAGGGCCGGAGGGAGGGAAGCCTGCGGGATTCTTTGGCTCCAAGGTGCTGAGCTGCCAGGGAGCGGCGGTGGGAGCAGGGCTGGCAGCCCATCGACGTGTTGATCCTGGCATCGGAGCATGGCGTTGGGGTGGAGGTGTTGTAATGTTTAAGTTCATTTCTTTTGAGGCAGGTGGGACAGTGTGGCTTTTGTATCCTCAGATGCTTGCTGGGTAGGGTAACTGAAGGCAGTGCTCGACGTGCTCCAGGAATTTGGGGATAGGGGAATACGTTTCGGTGTGGGTGCCTGCAGTTACTTTTATGTGACTCCACATGGCAGAGAGCCGATTTCATCTGCAAGGCTTTCAGCTTCCCGTCTTTAACCCTTGCCCCCTCAGCACCTGATACCTGCTCAGCAATTTCCTTTCCCCTCCTTCCGCTCCTGCATCTTCTCTTGCTCGTCTTGTCAACAAAATTGATAGCTTGGCCATTTGTCTCGATGCAGCTTCTCTTTCCTCTCCTGGAGCTCCATCTCCGCCACTCGCTGCTGCATCCCAGCAGGTGGGGAAGGCTCCTGCACCCTCCTTGAGCAGCCCTGTCTTCCCGGCTCCCCCCGCCGCCTCCCTGCCAGCAGCATGTTTGCCAACACTTTGCACGAGGAAGCTGCCTCTATAAAAATAAACCGTGCTGAAATCTGAGAGACAGAAACCACGCCAACCTCACACTTCATTATTGGTAATGGCAACCTATTTGATTTCCATTTGCAAACAGTAGCCTGCATATGTTCCTCACCACTGTGCTGCTTTCTGCACAGCTTCAGGTTCTCCCTGCCCCTTGCTCAGTCTGCTTCAGGGTTTGCTTGCTGTGAGCCACAGACACCCTGGGCCAAGGGGAAGACACCTGCTTGACAATTACAGCATGGAAAAAGCCTGTTAAGTCATGGACTGAATTGCCTAGGGTGCTCACTGCCAGCACAAGGTTGCCATCTGCAATGGGCCTGATCTCTTCTCTGACCACCTTCACCTTTTTTGCCTCTCAACCTGCTTTTATGGCTGTTTTGCACCAGAGGGACAGACCCACGTTTCCTTTTCTTACCCCCAAAGACCACTGCCCTGTAGGCACTGGTGGGGGCAGGCTGGCCGCGCAGTGCCTTGCTCCTGCACCATGAATGCTGCCTGGGCTGAGGCTTTTAGGCATATGTGCAAGTCTCTACCAGGATTATTTCATGTCCCTGATTTAAAAAAAAAAAAAAAAAAAAAAAAAACGTGGGTATAGGCAGTGCAGGGGCAGAGGTATAGGCAAGCAAGATTTCAAGCAGCAAGGTGAGTACTGTGCAGCTGCCCATGATGTCCATGTGAGCTGCCCAGGTCCTGGTCCCAGCGCAGGTGGGGATCGGGTCCTCGGCTGAGTCCTGCAAGGGGCTGCAGCCACAGGGGACCCCACAAGGGCTGGAGGAAGGGGCACACACACATGAGGCTGTGGAGGAGATGCCTGTATTGACTTTCACTCGATTTACTGGAGCAATTGAGTTAGTCAGTGAAATGCGAGATGGGCTCAATCAGCTGTCACACTGAGACACTCCTGTCACTACTGTCAATAGCTTCGAGTTTCTGATCCTTTCTCAGATTAGCTCTGTGCCAGAACATCAAATGAAAAGCTGTTTGGGGCATTGGGAGGGGAGAAAGTCGAAGCAGTTACCTAGGAATCAGTTTACAGACTTCAAAGTGCTGCCAGGTTTATTCTGATGGCGCAGAGCAGCAACGCGCCTGAAGTGTAATTTAGCCTCCTCTTCAGCCCCAAGTTCACTCTGGAGCGGGAGGCAGGGATGGGAGAAGAATAGAGGCATCTCTGAGATGCACCTAAATGACATGCAAATGGCTTTCCTCCTGTGGAAGAGCTGCACTTGATGGAATAAGTTGATTAGCTTAGCTTTCATCCTGAAGGGCTCTTCTACTTTTGTGCTGGTGCAGAAATAAAGCCATTTCTGGGGGTATCGGGGCACAAAAGGCAACACCCCTGAAAGGAGAAGAGTGGAGGGGTCTGGCCAGCCTATGTGAGAAGCTTTCTGGCAGTGCTGAGCCCCAAGTATACTTTTTTTTCTATATCAAAGCAAGAGCTTTGTGGCCTATGTGGCCTATTAAGTTATTTCAAGACCTTTTCCTAGAATTTTGTTTGGATCTGAAACAGCCGTTCTCAAGAACGTTTCCGTCAGGAGAGAGATCGATATGAATCTCTCTATTTATGGGGAAAAATAACCCATCAGGAGACTTAAAAAACAAACAGAACAAAACAAACAAAACACACACACACACACACACACCAAAAAAAAAAAAAAAAAAAAAAAAAAAAAAAAAAACTTCAAGAATTTAAATCTGTTTCCTCTGTTCCAGTCCAAACAGTTTATGGCAAGGTAAACTCACCCATTTACACAGAAACGGAGAGGGTGATCTTAATCCTATTAGAAAAATAATCTACTACCAAAAATATAATAATGGTAGGAGAAGGAATAATTTTGAGATAAATTCAGAGAAATTCCTGGGAATTTACTATATTCTTCCGGGGGCTGAGGTGTTAAACATTTTGATATCAATACATGAATTATACAGATTACTGTTTTCCTTCCCCTTTCACAAAGAAACTGAGCATGGGAAAGCCATGCTCTGCCTCCCTTTTGCCAGCATCATTGTTGTGGGGCTGTTAGCTTTGGAAGTTTTTTACCAACTCTGTCTCACAGTGGGGCAGTGTCAGTGGGGAGGATTGCTGGGCAGAGCACTAATCTTAAAATTGCATTAGAGGAAGAAGTTTAGGTTTTATTTTTTCCCCATTGCTTGATTCCATTTTTAGGTTGCTTTTGAGCTTAAAGAATCAGAAGGTTCATCTCTTCCTCCTTCAAAATCACCATTATCCTTCTTAAATTGCAGCTGCAAGTGTATTTCACTACTGAGCAATATGTAAGTAGCTCCCGACCCCAAACAAACCATACCATCCCTCCTCCTTAATTGTTCAAAAAAAGGCTCTATAAGTGGTCTTTAATACCAAAGGTAATCCTGTTTGTTTCTCCTAGTGGCATAAATATGCTATGGAATGGAAAGTATGGCAAAAGCAACAGTAGGGAGGGGGGGAAATAAAAAAAAAAAAAAAAAAAAAAAAAAGCACATTGTCCTTATAGAGTATTTCAAAGCTAATGCTGGATACATACCTTTCTTTGACCTTTTCCTTAGATTAGTGGTATAGGCAGCTGCTGTGCTTAGATTACACATTCCGGGGTAGGGTCTGCCTTGCAAGCAAGGTAGGGGTGTGCGTGCGTGCACGCGCGTGTGTTATCCAACCTGTCAGCCAAAGGTCTGCAATGCTAGGTTTAGCTCTTTCTGTGTTTTCATAGTTTCCAGGGGGGTGGTAGTTGTTTGTAGGCTTTGTTTATGTTCACTGGGTGACAGGAAACCTAAGAGCTTTTAGTGAATTCAGATATCCTTGGGATGCGAGGTGTGAATCTCCAGCCATTTGTGTTTAAAGGGTTTCATTAAACCTGAGAAAAGAGGAAGAAAATAAACATCTAGCTGCTTTCTAGCTGCAGACGGATGCAGCCTGTGGGCCCCTCCAGGACAGCAGAGATACCTATAAAGAAATCTGGGGAAGAGATAAAAAGATAAAATAATAATAATTATTAAAGAGGCTGATCAGGTTGAATTTCATCTTTATTTTACTGAGCCCCCGCTGAGCCAGCTGCCCTTGCTAAGACCCTGGTGGAGCAGAGCGTGTCCCAGTCCCCAGGGCAGGCTTCAAGGGAGGGGGATGGCCCTAATGAAGGCATGTAGACCACTCTAATGACTCCAACTAATTACGTCCACCCCAGCACAACGGGATGTATCCAGGAGATGGGCTTCACTCCCTCCGTGCTTGACCTCCCTCGATGGGCAGCACGATGGGAGACTGACGCTGCAGGGTGTAGGTGGCTGGGTGTGTGGTACTTGGGATCCCCTCAGGAAGGGTTTGGGGTCACCACGCTGAGGCTGGGGGGAGCTGGCCCCATGCTGCCTCCTGGGATGCAGCAGGACGGTTCAGCTCCCGGTCTGACACTTGCTCCTCGGGGCAGGTCCTTCCCTCCGATCGCGTGTTTGCGCGGTGCCTCAGTGCAGATGCAGGGGTAATATAAATAATAAGGTTAAAAGTCACTTTTCTTGAGGGGAGGTGAAAAGGGAGCGGAAATGGGGCCGCTACTCAGCTTCCTGGCTTTTCCGGGAGTCAAAAAGAGAGTGCAAAGGGTATTGCAGGATATGTCAGACTATTTAGTCTTGAAGCGTCTTGGCCATCCTGTTTTTATTTCCCTGCAGATATATTTCAAAGAAAGTGTTTAGATGGAGCTGATGACCTCACTTATAGCTGAATTGCCTGTCACTTCCCAGGACAAGTCCCCAGTGCCATGGATTGGGCTCAAGGTTCCCTGCCCGCGTGTCTGCCTCTCACCATGTTCGAGCCATTCACGCCAGAGTAGGGCAGTTTTCAGTGTATCGCTAAAACCAGGCGGCTCTTTATCATTTGGGAAGATGATTCTGACTTTTTTTCTTCTTTTGTTCAATCCATACCATGCACCAGCATCTGCCAGCCCTTAAAAGGGATGGGAAGCTCTGAGATGAAGCTGTATTTCCATGAGTAGAACTATCACAAAGAGAAAATGAACGTGTGGGGAAGGGATCAAATGAGCTGCAATGTGAGGACATCAGTGGAGATGAAGGCTTTGCCTTCTTGTGTTGTGGAGTTCAGACTGTCCCAGCTCTGAGTGAAGTACTGCTAGATATGAATTTATGTTTCTCTGTCTTTTTCAGAGCTTTCATGTAACGAGGAGAACTCTTTCTTGAAGACTGAATTGTCCATTTATCTTTTGTCAGATGTTTGCAATTCATTAAGAATTAATTGCCAAAGAACTGAATCCCTAGCCCCACGGACAGGTCTGATAATTCCAGAGATGTTCCGTGGCTGAATAGCAGCCAATCAGTACTGCATTGCTGGTGCTTCAACTTCAACCATGATGTGCCCTCTGATGTTGTGTGCACATTACCTGCTAACACATAATTCTGGGAGTTGGAGATAAGTTAATTATTATTTCTAAGTCTTCAGCTTCTCCAGTACTCACCTCTTGTGTTTCTTCAAGACCTACTACAGTGGCATCTCAGCTTAACTAGAGCCCTTAAGTTTCTTCCTTAATAGTAATGACATAATTTATTCCATGCTCATATTCATTTTACCTCATCTGCCCAAGATTATTAGCCAGATTGTTCCTGGTTTACATCAAGTCTTTCCTGGCCCACTGAAAATCATGTGGGAGCTTTCTTAATCTCCTGCCTTGCCAGGTCACCCTGGAGCTTGTCTCACACTCTTGTCTGAAAATGAGGGTGGTGTAACTTCTTTATGTCAGAAACTGGTGCCAGGAGACATGCATTAGCAATCATGGTGACAGATTATAGTTATTTCAATAATTCAGGCTGTAAAGCTATTGAAAATAAAGTTTACATCTACATCTGGATATGTTTACATGCCTATATGTGTGTGACTGTAAGATGTAAGACTAAAGACAAATGAATTTAGATCATTCTCTTAAATAAAACTGATCTTGAATTTTTTAATGAGTGCTTTCTCTCCAGTTAGAATTTCCTTATGCCAGTATTGTATTTGCTGTTATGGATGACAAGGATGCTCACAGCATAGTTTAAATAAAGATCACATCTCATACTGGAGAGTCCCATTTACCTCTAAAGCGTCATTCTCAGCTGTTCCCTATTGTACAATGCACTTTTCTTCCCCTCTCACTTCCCTTCTTTGCTCCACCTCCAGCAACAGTAGCAAACTGTCCTTCTGCATCAGCTGTCATTTACCCAGTAATGAAAAAGGCGGTGGAGAACAGTTTTCATTTAGTCTCCATAGACTCAGTATGCAGCAATGAAAAGCTTTCATTCTTGCCATGCCAAGGTTCCCAGCTTTGACGATTCATTTCAGTTTGCTCGAGAATCAACATTTGAACCTTTACCTCCCGCCTGCATTATCCACTTAACACTCAGCTGGGTCCAGGAGTGGAAGGATGGTTGGTTTGCCTGGGCTAAGTTTTGCTTTGGGACCAACATAGCCAGCTCTTCTGATTTTTAAGAGTGATACAATGTGAGGTGTGCTGTTTTCTTTTTTACTTTTTTTTTTTTTTTTTTTTTTTCCCTTTAAGTGTCTGCGGCGGCATCAGTGAGTGATGAGATTGAAATTGTAAACTTGAAACTCAGAAGGCACATACATAGGATCTCTTCTGTATGATGTCAAAGCTAATTCAGTATTGTTAAGAGCTGGGCCCACAGTCTTCAAATATTTTGACTTTAGCAGTATTAGCAATTCCAATGATAACTGTGCTGATAGTGGCTCATGTGTAGGTATGATCTTTAATCCTGAAGCGGGTGTGATTCACCAACAAGGAACTCACACTTCCATGCTGGCAAATCCAGCACACTTGCTTTTTAAAATACGGATCCTCTTTGCAGTTCTGTGCGAGGTTTATTGGCCTACTCCTCTGCCTCCTGACAGCATTCCCAAGACTGGAGGTTGAAAATGAAACTACAAAAACTTTTACGCTGATTCTGGTGGCCCCACCTGCTCTTTTGTATTACATAAATATGGAGGGTTACATCCTGTAACTGCTATTTCCCATAAAATGAAATGATTACATATATATATTTTAAGTTCTAAAATAGCTGTTAGAAATGAACACTAAGCTCTACAATGCCACATGCAATAGTAATGACACTAGGTTATTAAAATATTTTCATCCACTGGCTCCAAAATGACTTCACTTGTTTATAAATCAGGCTGAAGTTTGAGCTGGCAGAAAACAGAGAGGTCTTTCAGGTTGCTTGCTGGCTTCTGAAATGCAAGAAAAGACTGGAGTTGTATTTTAAAGATTTTATCTGCAGCAGCAAGGCTGGCAAAATATCACTTGACACAGGCAGTGGGAGTGTAGGAACAATAAATTGAAAAAATGTGGGGATATTTGAGGTTTTCCCAATCTGTTGATGACCTCTGTAGCTGGAGAGCCAGAACTGAGGATAGGGGAGAAGGCGTTTGTTTTTTTTTCTTCATTCCTGGAAGACGTGTGCGGCTGTAGGACTGCTGTGCTTTCGTGCCACTCAAGCTGCCTCTCCAGCACCATCTTTTATCAGGAGGATGTTTGCACAGTGAGAGGCAGCCTCTTCATGGAAAGTCAGCTGAGCATTTCTGCACAAACAGTCAGGCGACACGACTCTTTCTTTTTCCCCCACTCTGAAGAACCTTTTGCCCATATTTCCTTATTTTTATTTTCTTCTGAAGGCTGAGAAACGCCTCTGGAATGCACTTGCTTGCTCTCCTTTCGCAGGCCAGATCTCCCGGTGATGTATTAATTAGCTGGAGCACTGCACACTAACAAGCAACTGCAGGCTGATCTCGTTAAACATTAATGCTTAACTAGAAAAGCAAGAGCTGTTAGAGATACGCTACTCAATGTCATCCGTGTCTGAATGTAGAAGAAGTCAGGGGCTGAGCTACTGGCGCTCGTGCTCCCAGGGAGAAAGGCGGGTAGAGATGATCCCATTTACAGCTCCAGCTGGAAACACCTGAACGCAGAGGGGTTTCCATGCTCCTCCGATGGTCTTCAGCATCAGTACCAGCCCCTTCTCTCCAGACAGCCCCCCTCGAGGAGCTGGACCTGCAAACTCTTTTTCAGCCTTTTTTCACACCTTGTTTTTAGTGTCTGTGTTTGGAAACCAGCACGTGTCTGCTCCTTACCTGCTCTTTAACCACGAGCTGTTGGTAAGGCCGATGTTTTCATACATAAAAGTTTCAAGCCATGTAGTTACACTGAATGGAGTCATCCAAATTAGTGGTTGTCTTGATTATTATGGGCATTGCTGGATATTTTAGGCAAGCCCGTTTGAATATACTGACCTTATCACCACTTTGCTTCAGCTGACCCTTGGAAGAACTTGTTAGGACTAGCTTTTTAGATTGAGAGGCTTGACTGTTGTGAGCAAAAATACCTCAACTGCCTCACAAGAAAGTTTGAGAGAGTTTATTTATTCATTAACCTGCTGGAGACGTTGCTGATAAATGTGGATGGAGCCCTGGAAGCCCCGCTCCTACTCCTCTTCAAGAGGGTGCAGATACAGCCTGGCTTTGCATGAGCGGCTGCTGATAGCACTTCTGCCCTTCCATTTGCATGGGCAAAAAGGGATTTCGTACGTGCCGTATTAATAACTGTTCATGCAAATCAAGCTCAAAGTTTTGCATGAGTATTTATGCTCCACTCTACAAAGAGGTGCCTGGCATGTCGTGGGATCCCTTTCAGTTCCGTCGCAGACCAACCAGCCTTCCCATTTACTTTCTGCCTGCAGCATCTCCCTCCTATAATAACATAGGCACAGCAGCCAGTACTTTTCCTTACCCTCCAACTGTTTGTGTTATGCAATCTGATTGTGATTGATAATTCATTAATCATTTCCTATCATGGTTAATATTTACCCTGCTTGCTACTGTGCAGCTAGGGTAATGGGAAGGGCGGGTGCAGGGAGGCGAAGGATACAGTCAGAGAAGTACAAAATGTATGGGAACACCACGTCTTCAGAAACAGTCTGCTTTTTTTTTTTTTTTTCCTTTTTTCCCTTTTTTTTTTTTTTTTTTTCCCTTTATTTTTTTTTTCTGTTTCCTTTAAGACAAATGTTTCCATGGTGCTGCCACCAGCAGTTCTCTAGGGCTTGTCTTGATTTTCCAAAACCAAGTTCTTTTTTTGTCCTCGAGGCAATCTCTGTCTACAGAAGTTTTCTTCCTGTGCCTTCTCCAGCGCTGCCTTTTGCTGCCTGAGGAATTGAAAGTGAAAGGGTTATTGCTGCCCACTTGGGATTTTGTTGGTGTTGTTGGGGATTTTTTTGGACTCCTAGCATGATGCTTCCTCAGACCATGCTTAAAAGCCACTGGGCTTGATTTCCCCCCTAATGGCATTGAGATTGGAACTGGAGCTGCCTCTGCTGCCTGGTCCTCTTCCTGCCCGGGTCTTCAGACATTATGTCACTTGCTCAGGGTGGCTTGCTGACTCCAGCTGGTGTCCCCGGGGGGCTGGAAACCAGGTTCCCTTCCCCATGGCAGCAGTGCCCACATTTAAGAAGCTGCAGTGCTGAGCCGTGACTGCATTAGTTCTGCTACATTAGAACAGAAGCAAAGAGCTTAATTTAATTCACTGGCCTGTATGCTGACACCTGAGGGCCACTAATTCACTGTCACGTATTCTCAGTGAAACCAGGCTCTTTAGTGCTCAGATAGTCTTCTTCACAATATATATATATATATATATGTATATTTATATTTTCCAAGAGCAGAGTCTTGCAAGGCGAATATTTTTCATTTCCTGGGAGTGGAGAAAAATATCCCCTTACAAGGATCACCACAGGTCAGGATGACTCAGTTTTGCCAGGGTCCACATGGAATGGAAGATCTCACGTCTCTTTTCTCTTTAAAATATATAAATTGATCCATGCTTTCATTTTATGATTAGCAGCATCAATAAAAAAGTTGCTTCATAGTGGCATATGATTGGCCATAAAACATTTATCCACCACAAGCTGTGTTTGGAGATAATTCAACAGCTTTGAGCCTATCAGATACTTCAGCCCACTCTGTCTCTGCAAGTGCTAGGATCCAATCCTGTAGAAGCAATTGCTATGCCGTAACTTCCAAGAAGCAAACCTTGCCTATGTTGTTTGTGCATGAAGACCCATTAGGGTAAATTAATCCCTAGGGTAAACGCACAGACTTCAACAGAATGTTATCTGGGATAAATTGGGCCTATTGATTTTTAATGAGGCCCTTACCTGAATAAAGAAAATAGAGTTTCTCTTCTGTCGTATTGTTCTTCTACTGCAACCGTCACCATAAACACCTGCTTTGCCTCTGAATTTTTAAACTTGAAAATTATGGACTTCTAAAAGGATAAGAAAAGATACACCTTTTTCTTTGTCAAATTTTGGTCAGTGCCATTACACAGTGAGGTATATTTCCCAGAATTTCCACATCTCAAAAACAGCCTTTTTGAAAAAACAAAACAAAACAAAACCATACAAACAACGACAACAACAACAAAACAAGCAAACAAAAAGAAAAGAAAAGAAAAGAAAAGAAAAGAAAAGAAAAGAAAAGAA
>NC_048926.1:4190863-4237638 GCF_011077185.1 Oxyura jamaicensis | reverse complement strand
AAGAAAAGAAAAGAAAAGAAAAGAAAAGAAAAGAAAAGAAAAGAAAACAAAACAAAACAAAAAAAAAAAAAAAAAGGTTTTCTCTGTGTTAAGGATGATCTCTTTCCCCAGAGAGTATCTGCATCTCAAGGGGATTTCTCCATGCTAATGAATTTCTAAAGAATCCTTTTGAGGAGTTTGAATTGATTTTGTTTTCTGAGGTGATCTAGCTGAGATAATCTGTGCCTTGCAGTTTCGTGGCAAGGGTTTCCAGTATCACCCCATCCTCTGAGCCATCAGGTGGGTCATGTGGAGTTACTTTGCATCCTCAGGAGACATGTCCATGGATCAGATGGTTGGTGCCATGGCTTTTGAGGAAACAGCAGTGTTAAGTGATGACTTCTGTGTTGTTCCCTGGGAGCGCAGGACACAACTCATCCCAGGTATAGAAAAGCACAGGCAGGTATCATCACTGGAGATATTTTTCTCCATCATATCTGTGCTCCTTGTGGTCATGGGGGGAGAAGGAAAGTCAAGCCTGGTCAAGTCTAGTCAAGTCTGGTGCCTCCTTACCCAGGTGCAAGTCTCAAACAAGTCTCAAACACCAATGCTTGCGAGTGCTTTGTCCCCATCTCTTTGTAAAGACCAACCAGCACTCTTGGGAGATGAATTCTGGGGTTTTCAGTGTGACCTGTGATGTTCAGTTAGTGCTTGATTTCAGCCTGACTTCCAGAGGCTGTTCCACCAGACACTGAGGTGAGCTGTGGGTCTCCACAGATGAGACTATTTCTGTGGCTTATTGATGGTGTTCAAAACCAAGCGTGACCTTCCGTGCCCCAGCACTGCGGTGTCATACATGGCTGCAGGGGGTACACGTGGGTGTCACTTCATCGATCGTGCTGTTCACGTTCAGGGCTGCATGGTTAAGGAAATTATACCATTAGAACCCTGAACTCTCTGAAGGCACCAAAGCCTGGTTAATTTACATCCTTTATAGCATTTGATTTTAATTTTTATATTTAGAAATCAAGAATCATCCTTTGAAACCATTAGCTATCAGTTGGTTATAGGCTTTAGCTGGTTGTCTTGGCATTAATCACCGGTCTAAATGGCAATGTGTACAGACTTCTGAGTCATCGTTTTGTGTTTCTGAACGCACCTTGCCACTGGAAAAAAACATTTGTATTTACCCAGAAATGCTAACAGAAGCTCTCTGTGCCCTTCTAGCACAAGCAGTAGAGGTCAAGGGACTGAACACAGGCAATGCTAACTCCAGATGTAAACCTGTCATACTTCTTGAACATTTCTTGAAGCGTGTTTCTAGTAAAGGACTCTGTTTGTTTGTTAGCTTTAAAGTATTTTTGCTATTTTGGCTTTTTATTTTTGAAAAGCAATCAATCAAATAGGAACGTTCACATGGTGCATTGTGAAAGTCATTAAGCAATACTAAACATAAGACGTATACTTCTTACGGGCTTAAATGTCATCTTTGCAATGTGGTTCTTCTTTTTCTACACACGTATTTCTTCCCATAAAACTCTACAAAACCCTCCACTGACTGCCACCGGCAGCAGAGATAAGGAATGCTCCAATGCAGAAACATACCCTAAAAAGGGAAAGGCCAGTATTTTCCTTGCAGTGAAGCTTAAGGCCTTTAAACTCACCCCTGGACAAGAAGAATCAGCGTCTCCTTGAAAAACGCTGCAGTGTTATATAGCAGACCATTCAGCTATGCTAACAGCCGTATATTTTCTATTCAAAACTGTGCCACTTTGTATATAAACACGGGGAAGTTTTGTAGCTGTATATGTCCAAATTTTTGACACATGTAGGTGGAGCTCATGTAGGAGAGCCTATTCGGGAGTTGGTACCAGCTGCCCTAATGGGATACTATTGACTTTAGTTACATCAGGGACTAAATATAGATTGGACAGCAATGTACACAGGGCTGCATCTGACAGCCAGGACAGAATGTGCCTCTCGACGGACAGATGCTGGACTTCTGCTCCTTTTTGGTCAGGGCGCTCTCTCGTGCTCTTTTGCCCTCCTGTCCCCTTGCAAGCATCTCTGCCAGCGGAAATCCTGCTACTGGCCTCCGCGGGCTGTGGATCTGGCCCGTGAGGGACATGGGGCTGGTCTGGACACAGGTCTTCTGCCAGTGCCTGTCAACATAGCTGCCACCAGCTCGGTGGTAGTGTGCTGACTAATAGCCACTGAGGGCACTATCAGTACTTCAGGTATGTTGCTGCTGGTCTTCCTCCACTGACCCCTCCTCTCCCTCAATCCTTTAAAGTTTCTTACATGCAATTTAAATTTTGAGACAGGAGAAGGGAGGATGTGCTGTAGCTGATTTCCCTCCAAGTTTCATACAGGCAAAGGAGAAAAATTGGAGTGTGGACACCTGGAGGGATCTACACAGGGGCCATCTGCAGAGGTCATGGCAAAAAAAGGGGACCAAAGCACAGCTGCTACCCAAAGTACTAGTGTGGATTGCTGCTCACCCCACCAGAGCCACACTTTTGAAGACAAAATTTGCGTTTCCAGCAGCATTCTTCAGAGACCCCCTTCCAGCTGGGACCAAAAAGAGATGGTCCATGTGCACCCTGTATGTGCCCTCAACAGGAGGGTCTGTCCTTCTTCTTTCTGTCATGGAGAAGGATCAGTCACCTCTGAGACTTTTTCTCAGTTCTCCAGGGCTGGACAGGCATTTTGTGAGAGGCCGGCACAGAATGGAGCCTGTTCTTGCTATTGTTCTGAAAGAGGATGAAGCCTTCCGAGGTAATTGGATTTGAATCTTTTTTTTTTTTTTTTTTTTTTTTTCTTTCTTTACTTCCTCTTCCCAGCCTTGACTGCTATTTTTAAGCCAGGAGAGCACTAGTGTTGAAAGGGATGTGCTCATCCTGACAGGTTCTGTCGAGAAGTGTAGCAGGGTTACATTGCATCTCAGCACAGAGATGTTAAGGAACTCTGAAGACTTGGCAAGCCGCAAGGATGCCGAAGGCAATGCCCAAGGTGCCCACAAGTTCAGACAGCCTTTTATTTTCCTCCCTGGGAAGGAAAGCCCAAGGCTTTTGTATCACAGAAAGTGACAGTTTTGAAGTGAAGCAGACTTGATAGCCCAAACGCACCAGATTTGTGATTCTTTGGGAGAAAGCAGTGTGCCTATCCCCTTGTAGCTGTGTGCTCCTGTGGATTTCAGTCTAGTCTGTAGCAAATGTGCAGAGCCAGGACCTGTGCAGTATCCCAAATGATTTATGAATGCATAAACCATTAAGGCAGACCTTCTTGCATTTTCAATGCTAACTTTCTTCAGAACACAATCTATGGAGCATCATCTAGTCATATGTGCAATGGTTAACAGGAAGCTATATATATATATATATATATATATATATATATATAATGAAAAATGTCATTTAAAGATTTTGAGGTCATAATCCTCCAACATCACAAGGCAGGGAATGGTCCCAGATTCTAGGATTCTGTTTCCTTTCTTCCTCATCTGTAATAGATTTAGAATATTTTATCTTTGCTTTCTCTCTTCTCATCCTACCACATTCACTGAGCACATAACCAAACAAACCCTGGCTGTGTAGAAAAGGGCTGTCCATGTTATTCCATTTGGTGTCTTCTAGATCCAACCCTTTCATGATGCTTTGAGCATTACGGATTAGGTATTTTTGACACCCACTTCTCATTGCTTACAGAGAAAAAATGCACATTCCCTTACCTTTCAGTCTTTGGACAATCATTTTTGGCTCAGAGTATAAGGAATAACGCAGAGTAAGTACATTGTCCTCTTAGATTTATAGTCCAGGAGACAGGTCGCAACCCTTAGCCACTCTAAAAATGATATATACTCCAGGGCCCTGGAGGACATATCTGAAATATATATCCTAGTGTGTCTCAAGCCAAACTGGGACACAAATGTGTGCAGACCTGAGCCAATCATTAAGCAATGGTGTTGCACCATGCCTCAGGGAGGGCAGGATTGGGGGGGACGTCATCTCGTGGAAACTGACACACCACCAACAGTGGGAATAGATGGTCCCAAGTCCCATTGCCCTGGCTGGTTCTGTTGGGGTTGTCTCACCTCTCTCTGCTGGCTTTTATAAGAGCAGGGAGATGTGGTGCTTCTCCAGTGGAGTTTTCCTTGGTTATTTCATCTCCATGGAGCAGGACTGGGAGCTTGTCTGTGTGAGGCACTGTGCTGCCCACCACCCTGCTGCTGGATCGGACCTCCAGCTGAGCCTCCAAGTGAAGCCTCTTCGCTCCTTGACTTGGGACTTTTCAGATTTGCTTAGTCAGCTACAGGACTGCTTTGAACTGCCAAATGTGGAGTTTGAGCTGTTCAGTTCAGAGGCAAAATGCAGCCTTCCTCCTCTTCCAAGAGCTGTAGGCAGGCTGCGGGAAGCCCTGCTGGGATCCTGTAGTCAGGCTGCTGGGGAAAGTGAGCCCTGTGCCCTACCACCCTGCGCCGGTGGGACCTTTCAGCACTGTGACCCATCAGCAAGTCCTCTGTGGCTTGAAAGCACCCACAGGTATCAGACACAGGGTATTCAACATCTTTGCCTCCTGCCAAAATCATTTGGCTCTTGCAATCCCAAGCCCCATCAGGATCAAGCCTTGTGTGCTTCAGCCACTTATTTTGTGGGAGGACACCGATAACCTCTGGATTGGACTTTCTTGCCCCTGGAAGCAGGGAAAACACAAGTTACACATGGAATTGGAGGAAATTAGATGAAAAGTTTGAATTTATTACTAGATATAGAGTGATTTTTGCTTACTTTTGTCAGGTGTCCTGAGACATGAGAAAGTATGAGAAAGACTCTTTCCTTGCAGAAGTTGTGCTTATCCTGTGATCTGTATTTCTTTCCCCATCTCTCTAATGTTGCTCTTAACATCCTATTATCAAAGGGCTTCAAAAGAAACCAGCAGAGCTCAGCTTTTGTATTCCCTTGAATTTCAGTGAAAGGATTACCTTTGGGTTTCTAGGAATTGCTAGAGAAGGTTTAAAAATCACTGAGGATTTTTTTTTCAGTCTTCTAAGTTTTTTTTTGTTTTTTTTTTTTTTTGTTTTGTTTTGTTTTGTTTTTTTATGTACCCATAGAGGGAGGTTTTCAGAAGTGCTCGGCCTTGCTACTACGGAAGGAAGCAGTAAAGCTCCCCTGTCACCTGGCTGTGGGAGCAGGACACTACTGAATATCCCGCTCTTCTCCTCTTCCAAAACCTAAGCCTTGGGCCAGATTATCTAGCAGAGACTTCTTAACTTGCATCAACTTCTGAATGCCCTTCACCACAGCAATGACTGGTTATAAAGCTCCTAGTTACACACTCCACTATTCCCAGCACCACACACAAACTCTTTTCTCTTTTCCTTTCCTGTATCCATTCACCCCAGGGCCCCAGGCCATGTACCCATTTGGAAATAAACATAGAGCCAAGAGCTGGCTAAAACCTGTGATGAAATAAAAGGAGACAGGAAGGGGCTTGAACAGGGACCCCTGAGTGAAACTGGTGTCACTAGGATGCTCTTGTGGCTTGATTCTTACTGTTCTCACTCACTTCATCTTCTCTTTGTCTTCTCTTCTCACTGATCCCTTTCTCAGATAGCCCCACTGTTAAACTAGGCTGAATGGGACCAAGATGTCAGAGAATAACACAAGATTTACAGCTATCATGATGTTCATCCTACTTAATGTGCTGCATCTCAGCCCTTCCTTGTGCCTACTTCAGCCTTTCAAAGTGCATCCTGTAAGATGCTCTGCAAGTCTATTGCACCTTGCTCAAAAGGACATTTTAGTGCCTTTAAGCAGCTGTGTAATAAGAAAAGCATTAGTAAAAATTATGTTCTTACTGTTTTCTTGTGGATTGCTTTGCAGATTTTGTACAGAAAATCATTCACTGACAACTGCAAAACCTTTGCAGTTCACAAGGGCTTTCCCGGTCCTCAGCACTGGGCATCCTGCTGGGACATATCTAGAGATGGAGAGAGCTGAAGCGTGCCCACTATATGGAAGTATCTGTGGCCTAATGAAATACTAATTTTGAGATGTTCCAGATGCCCCTTAATGGTTAGAGCACCCTTAATATTCTGCAGCTGCTCTGTTTCAGAATAGCAGAATTATTGTTGCTGAATTCCTTTGTGAATTAAAGGAAGGGTGCTTTTCTGATGCACAGGGAGAAACAAAATATTGCAAGTGACACGGGGAGAAACCAAATACTGCAAGTGGAAACATGAAAAGGAAGAGATTGTGAATCATGGTCTACTTCTACTTAATGTTTCAGTATTGTTCTTTCTTTCATATGTGCCCAGTTGCTGTCTTTTTAAAGCTACCAGTGCTTGCACTCATCCATTGCTTGGAATTAGATACCCAGAGCAACCCTCCCCACCAAACCTCTCCACAGCACATTGTTCTCACTTGGGAGATGTGTGGAGATGTTTCTGTCCGTTTACCATAATTTTCATCTCCAATGTTTGACTTTCTCCAGAGAAAGCCAGGTGCCAGGATTTCTGCTGCCTGAATGAAGCAAGGGAGAAGTTCTGGCCTGATGGAAATTGATGGCAAAGCTCCCAGAGCTGAGCAGGAGCATGGGCTGTGATTTGGAGTACGGGGAGGATGTGCACAAAGTGATCACACAGAGCAATGTAATTGCAGCCATTCAGTGGATGCTAAAGTTAGAGATCAACAGGCTAGCAGCTATAAATAGCAGACATTTCTGCTGATTCCTATTTCTGTTATTTTAACCACTATTGGAAATCAATGCCATTCCTGCCTTTCAGGACAGGTAAAAGCCCACCGCCAGCTCTCCCAGTGCACAACTCGGGCATTTTGTTATCTCAGAATAGATATGATCCTCCTAACCAAGCTCTTGTGTTGGCATGCTTAATATTTTCCCCACGTCCGTGCAAAACCTTTTAACATGTTAATGGATTTGTTTGCTTGTCAAGGAAAATTTTGCCCCCTGCAATGACAGCTTCAAACTCGTGCTGCAAAAGGGCAGGCAGGCAGGAGCTCCACGGCCAAGCACAACACGCAGCTCCCGGCAGCCAGGGCTCTGGGCTCGAGTCGGGTGCCGTGCCACTCTGATCTGCGACGCTGGTTTAATCATGTTAATGTGCTGTCTAATTATGGTAAACACTGCATATTATTCAAATTAAAAATGTATATTGCCATTCACGTAGTCAGGCTGCAGACGTTTTGACGCATTAGTGTTTTCTAAGCTGCATGCCCTCTGGTAGGCACCAGGGGCTGTGTATCACTCCATTAGCTAAAATGGGAGATGGGTGATCACAGGCAGTGGCCGTCTGACTTAGGAAGTGTTTAACTCAGCACGCTGTTGGGAGAAAATTCCCACTTTCCCCAAAATTGTTCTTGCCTAGGGGCACCTCCAGAGGTGAATGCCCAGCACCTAGGTTGGTTTCCCCAGAAGCCAGGTGCTGCTGCTGTGGCTGAAAGCAACCCAGCCCTGCTTATGGTGCTGGCAGAACTGCAATTATATATCAAGGGTGCCTAATTAGACACAGAAGTTTCAAAGATGGGCCCAAGATGGAAAGCATTTCCCTAAATCGAGATCTGCGTTTCCTCTTCATGGGGGATTGTTGGGATCGTATCCTGATATGCTGGATCCAATGTCAGCATCAATAACCTAACTTGTGATTTTTTGATCTTGTCAATGATAAGAAAGGAAATGAACACAATATATAATAATCATAGTAATACTGTCATATTGCCTCTCTGTGCTATCAGATATACAGTGTGTCTTCTCTTGTAGGAGTGGGATCACGTTCAAACTATTCCATATGACTATATACAGTAAAAAGATTTGCTTGGATATTTTAGCACATGCCACATTTCTATACCGTAGTTGTGGGTTAGAGAGGAAGCTACTGGGTGGTGTGAAATCATAAGAGTACTTTACAGAGTTTAATGAGTGGACAGTCCAGGAAAGGCCAGGAAGCAGACAGCATATCAGTGAACAGCTGGATTTTACTGGCAGATGGGGTTTTGTGTGTTTGGAAATGGGTGGCTCGCATGCACTTGGCTCCACAGTTATGTAATTGGGCCCATAAAATTCTCTCTTTTTCATTGTATTGGGCATTTATAGTTTCCTTTGAGGATGTTTCTTTTTTCTCTCTGTCTTTTTTCCCCTCTGGGATGGAAGAGTAGATGCTTATACTTATATATTTAGTGTGCTCTGTTATCCCTTTGATTGCCTCCCCATGCTTCATTCACTATGGTTCAAGCTGGAAAATTACAGTGAAAAGGACTTTAGCGTCTTGGGATTTAATTCTTTTAGGGAACAGAAAGAGTTCCTTGAGACAAATTATATTACATTTTGACTGTCCCAGGTCATTTGTTTGTTTGTTTTTCCCTGTTTGATTTGTTTCAGCTTCTGGGAATGGTTCCCAGTCACCATCCTCTCGTAGAGCTGGGCTAGGCAGGAGGAGCAGGAGAAAGGATTTCCAGACGTCCTAATGAATTCTGAATTTTAGCTCAGCAATTATCCTCTTCTGGTTTTGAAATGGTTTGGAGCTGAGTATTTTGTATAGGTGAAAATGAGGAAATGGTTTGTCTCTGGGGAAATGCAGATCATAAGCATATGTAGGTGGTGATACATAAAATGGCTGTAGGTGCTGTTTTGTGTACAAAGGGCTTCAGGAAAAGAGGAAGGAGAAAGCTCTGAGTGGTTTTGCATGATCATTTGTCATAGATATTCAAGGTCAGAGCAGATATCTCACAAGTAGCCTGTTGGCTGCTGTGTTTATATCCTGCTTGAATTTTAAAGATACTGGATGCATTGATAAATCAATTATTTGGTCATACTTTACAAATCTGTTTCAATGCCTAGATCACTCTCTGATAGCAGTTATGCTATTCCAGCTGAATCCACGCTGGATGCTTTGAAGTAATTATATCAAGTATTCTTATGTTAGTATGTCTTAAGAGGTGATGAGGAAGTTCACGCTTTTAAGACAGATTTTGTGCACAGCAGAGAGAATCGAGGTGCTGGAGTTGTACCTTGAGTGCTTCTTGGGATGCATGAGATACAGCACCACAGAGGTTATATCATAAGGGAAGGGCATCAGGTCATCTGCTTCGGGCTAGGCTGTATGAGGCTGCTCGCTTTGCTGCAGTTCCCCGGGGAAGGGAAAACAATCCTGCCTGCTGTTTCATGCACCTCGGTGGAGCCCTGCTGCCCTGCATTGCATCCAGATCCGCGGCACTTTGGAAACAGCATGACTTCTGAGATATTTTTAGAACCCTGGCTGGTAAAAGGCAGCTGAAGCACATGGGTGCACTCCCGGATGTCCTGGCAAAAGCTCTGTATGCGAAGTGCTTTGTGCTTGCTGGAGGAGAGGTTTCCACTGCTGCCAGTGGACGGGGCTCTCACTGACCCCCCTTGCACCTCAAAATACCCATTAATATTTCAGAAACAGGACTGTGGGACTGTGAGAGCCTTTTTGCTCCCCTTCTTGACATTCTGAAAACTAACCAGCCCCCAAAGGGAGCCAGGGGGATGCTGGCCACCGGGGGACCAGGCGACTGAGGACACCAGTGCTGCAGGAGACACCTGGACACCTGCACAAACCCCAAAATGCCAAGAGCTTTCAGTTGCCAACAGGTTTCCAAGTAGGGGTGTAGGCACCACACTTTCAGGGACAACCATTGTGCTGCAAAGATGCCTTTTGGTGAAGAAAAAGGGAGAAATGGGACCCAACAGGACATGGAAAATGGGACAGCCACCCATGGCAGCTATGCCTGGATTCTTCCACCAGGCTGTTCAGGGTTGTGTCCTGCTCTGGAAGGAAACAAACCCCTTAAAATGGAGACACTGAGCAGTGTGGATGGTACAATGGGTATGCACAATTCTCAGGCCTGAGGGCATGAAAACTAGGGGAAAAATATGCCAGTAAATATGAACCTGAAATGTCATTCAAACAGGAGGAACAGAGTGCGCAGGTGAATCCATGTGTCCTGTTTTGGCCTTGACCAAAGCCAAATGTTATATCCAGCCCCCTCGCTCTTATGGTATGATGGTGAATAAAATACAGAAATATGACCTTTATGGCCGTAAAAACTGTTTGGTAGCATCCTGTGGTGCTTGAGGAGCAGGAGAAGGACAGCAGCCCTGGAGACAGGAGGTACCTTGCTCTGGCTGGGTTTCTGCAGCACACACTGGACGCTCACAAAGAAAGAAAGAAAAAGAAAAGCAGGAAATGAAACATTTGCATGGATGGCAAAAGACAAACAAACAAACAAACAAAACCCATGAGAAATTCAGTGCAGAGCATTAATGGGGATCAAAGAGCATCAAGGCACATGGGGAGAGGACAAACAAGTCTGGCAAAGCTGATGTGATGGAGTGGGAGGGATGCACGTTACTTCCCGGTGTATCTCTGCCTCCATCCCTGACAGAGCAGACAGGACCTGCTGCAGCTGTGGATTCCCTACGAGGGATGAGGGGGCTCTGCAGAAGGCTCCCTGTTTTCCTCCCATCTGGACAGGACACCACATCTGAGGCTTTGCCATGCATGAGCAGCCCACACCGAGAGCAACGCCTCTTGGTGCAGAAAAAGCATCGGCACAAGAACCCCTCCAGACGACACCTCGGTCTCTGGGAATAATAGATGGTGTTTTTACAACCTCTCAGAGGCATGTTCCTGGGTAGATGGTGAAAGGCAATACCTCAGGACCACTGGGTTACAGGAGGTTGTAAAATTGCTCCTCCCCATATATATATATTTTGACAATGCTTTGCTTTCACTTAGGAGTGTTTTTTGTTTTTTTTTTTTTTTTTTTTTTTTTGTTCTTTTATTGCTCTTGCAATCAGTCTGTCTTTTTTTTTTCCCCTTCCCCTCCTCCCCTTTTCACTTTGACCTATCAAACTGTAAGTCTTATTTCGAGCTGATGGGGAGGCGTTAAATGACTGGCTGGGCCTCCAATTTAAGGGAATTGATGATCTTTGGGGCTTCCTCTCACGCGGGTCAAATGATAATGTTGCCCTTCAGGTTAAATTCATATGTTATGTAGGGAAAACTGGGAGCTTTTGCTGAACTCGGGGCCAGTGGGACACAGACCAGCTTTCATCATAAACAGTCATTTATAAGCTGGTTTTGAGGAAGATGATGCAGGGATGCATAATCTTTCATCTGTCTCTTCTTATCACATTTTCTCTTCTAACTTTCTGTACTGTCCTTCAGGCAGCCATTTTCTGTTTGCCTTCTGAGAACTTTTAGATGAAAATCAGAGTCCTAAAATAGATGTATATATGTATATGTATATGTAGGTATTGATAAATACAGATATGGTTGTAGATATAGATACAGATATAAATGGAGATATAGCTGTGGATATTCATATCAATTTTGGTGTATCCCATACCATGCATCCAACCAGAAGCCAAATACATGAAGTTCAAGAGTCTTGGTGTCTGATCATAGAATCACAGAATCATAGAATATCCCAAGTTGGAAGGGACCCTTAAGGATCATCAAGTCCAACTCCTGGCACTGCACAGGTCTACCCAAAATCTCTTGGCACAGCGGAGCAAGGCCTTCAGATGATGCCATTCTACTAATTATTAATAAGATTTTCTGTCTTCTGTGTTTGTTCTAGTCCCCCTTCTGCCTCCTCATGCTCTCGTCATGCCTTTCAATACACTACTATCTTGTCTTTCCTTTGCTTCACAGCTCTGCTGCGACATATCAATGACCAATTTATGTTTTGTTCAAAAGCAACTATCTCAAGCAACTCAATAAATGGGAAGAAATGACTATACCTCCTACTGTCGTGTGTGTGTCCCGTCCCGTCCCCCCCCCCCTCTTTTTTTTCTGTTTTGCATTCTCGGTGGAATCATAAACAAATCATTGGTAATGGCCATTTATTCCCCCCTGCACCCATGACAAATGAGACTGACATTATGGCTCCTGAGCCACTAATGGTTGCAAAATGGTTTAAAACCTACTGGGTCCATTCATAGCAAAGCCTGCAGTCATTTTTATGGGCATAGATTTTGATAAATACATCCTTACATCCTGTTTTTTTTTTTTTTTTTTTTTTTTTTCCTTTTTTTTTTTTCTTCTTCTGGGGGTGATTCCAACAATTCCACAAGTTAAAAAATCCAAAATTTTGGCTCACAAAAGCAAAGAAAGATTGTCTGTTTGACAGGAGCTCAAGGAGAGGAAGGAGAAATAACTCTAGTGTGTTTACAGTCAGTTCTCCACCTTCATTCACCAGTGGCCCAAAGAAGCCCTTACACATATACACTGTTGACAGAGCATGGTTCCCAGGTTTGTTCTCGGGATACTGAAATAAGAAAGCTGCATCCTTAAAGACAAGCACTTAAATTAATCACAGGTGTGATGCCCCTCACCTGTGGCACAACTGGAGGCTAATGAAGCCCTATACATTTTCGAAACCCTGCTGGCTGTCCCCACAGAGCATCCCCCAGCATGGTGACCGGGGGCTTGGGACAGCTCCTCCTGACCTGTGTGTGGAGCAGAGCAATGGCAGTTGGATTTATGTGGCCCTGACAGTCCTAACGGGATGGAGTGTGTTGTGTACAGGAGATGTCATCAGCCAGGGACCAGGGGGCTAATTTTGAGTGATACTTCAGTAGTATTTGCATCTGAACCTGTCAAAGATGAGGACTTAACATGCATTCTTGACTAAAAAGCAGACACTTCTCCAACAGCTGTGCACAGGCTCAGGCCATGTTTTGTCATCCAAGAAAACACTCAGTTGGCCAGGTTTTATTGCAGGGGTAGCCAGGCTCAGTCCCTGAAACAGTGTTTGTCTGCAGAAGAACAAGAGAACTTTGACAGATACCACAGATCGTGGATGCTCCCCCTCTCCCAGCATAATGTGTGGAGTCACCATTCAGCAGTCTCATGCTCAGGGATGAATTCCTCACCTTGGCATGTTCTTACCGCTTGTTTTGTGATATAAAAACAACAAGTGCCATATAATAAATGCAGAGGGAAAAAAAGCACAAGTGATTGTCAGCTGATGCCATGCTACATTTTGAGATGGGACACGAGCGGTTCTGCATCTTGGATATTTTCAGGAACTTGAAGATAATGTCCTCATCAAGGCTGTCCTCAGGCTTCTGAGTGATCTTTGGGGAACTCAGAAATCAGGAGCCCTGTGTTTTCTCTCAAAACAATTGAGTTTGTTGGTCGTTACATGGTCGGGCTTCAGGTACCAATGAATTACTTGTGAAGATCATGTTGGATTTGTGGGACAACATTGGCACTTACCTCCAAGGGAAGGAAATTTATTTGAAAAATGGTTTATTATTGCTATTATTTTTATGGGTTGTGTCATTCGGTGATGCTGAGTGCATGCTGATCTGGTGGCCTGGGTGTTAGTATTGGAAATTTCACCTTTGGTAATTACCAGCTTTACATTAGGAGGCCTTGAGAGTGGACACACCTGACAAGGAAACACATCTGAAATCTCCAAGTAGCACTTGATAGTTGTTTCAAATAAATAAATGAGGACTTATCCCTCCCAGACCCTGATGAGTAGTAGTCAGCAGTTTGCAGCAGATAGATTGCTACTTACCCAGAAACGTCAAGTGTCCTCCAGGCCCAGGAGAGGGAGATCACTTACTGCAGGTCCCCTGAGAGTTTAAAGAGCTAAGAAGGAATAAATATTCAACGCGGAGCTTTCCCAGGTAGTATTGACATGATGGTCTTTTGCCTTGATTTAAAAATAAATAAATAAATAAAATCATTTTGCAGATTATTCTGTTTTGTTTTCATCTTATTAAGGTTTAAATGTAACTTATTTTAAATGCCAGTGACTTGTTTATTTTACTCTGAGTTATCATGTCTTGGAAACCTACCTTTAATTTTCAGGCAGAGCCTCAAAACTCAGTATCTTGATTAATAAAATTTGAAGAGTTTATGCTATCTGTTTTTCCTGGTTTGAAAGAGCAATTTTCTGTTCCTGAGGAGACAGGTAGCATTGCTAAGAGGAGGTTTTTTTGTTGTTGTTGTTTTTTTAACTTCCTGTGATAGGGGCTGGTCTAGGGAATAGGGTACATGGACTGAAATCTCAGCCCTGACAGAGACTTTCTGGGTGGTGTTGTCTGGATTCAAATGGCATGGCCTTGAGTATCCCCAAGTGATGTCACATCTGAGAGAGTCACTCCAGGTCTTTCCCAGACAGCTCTCTGGAGATGGTGCTTTGGTAGCTATAGATGGAACCTGGGACCAGTAGACACTTGAATATCTAAGTTTGGTAACACAAATCCTTGTCTTCAAAAGTTCGTCCTTCTCCAAACTCCTCTTAAAAGGGGGTAGTAGCCCTTCCTTTTCATCCAGCCTTCTCTACCCCCCTCAGGGCTTCTCCATCTCAGCATATGTATATTTTTATAATATTTTTAAGCTTTAAGTCACTGCTTTAATAGGAGTTTGTTACAAGTAGGATGTATATATCGTACATATATACAATGCTAAAATAACATAACCTGCACTTCAGTTTTAATTAATTTCATACCTCAAACCCAAACTATAAAGAGGATGTAAAATCTAATCAAAATCTATACATTCACATGGCATCCCGTGGATACTTTGAGCAATATGAAAATGACATGTTTCATATATGTACAAACATAATGCACCATGGTATGACACAAAGAAATTAGGTATATTTTCTGATTCAGATGTGGAAGGTTCTAGTACTCATGTTGTATAGCTTCTTTCCACTATTGAGAAGACAAATGGAACTTTATTTATATTTATTTGAAATCCAAGATTTTCAAGTAGATGAATGGCTCCAGAAGGTGTGAATCCAAGACAACAAAGCCATTCATCATGATGGCATCAGAGACACAACAAGTTCTGCAGAAAACTAGTCTTTGGGCCCAAAACATGAAACAACAGAACAAAGATTTCCCCTCACTTTTTCATGGCAGATGGAGAGTTAGGGGCTTGCAGAGGAGTTGCGTTTAATTTGTTTGTTTGCTTTGGACCTAGCCAATCCCTTTTGCTAGCCAGTCCCTTCACCCTCCCCACCCCCCACCCCCCCAACCTCAACCCTTTGCAGACACCCCTGCCCTTCTCTCCCCTTCCCTTTTATTTATTTAAGTTGTGAAAAGAACCAAAGGGGGTCCCCAGCATCCCACTGTCTAGGAGAGCTGCTTTCCCTACAGGGCTGCAGATGCCGGGCAGAAAGGACTCAAGCAGGCAGCGGCGAGGCGAGGCAAGCGTTATCAATCACTCAGACTGTTAAAAGAGAAGAGGGAGCAAGAAAAAGAGGGAGAGCGAAGGCGGGGAGGGGGGGGGGGGGGGGGGAGTAAGAGGGAGAGGGGGGGGTGCAGAGTGCCTGAACTGAATCGGAGGAATTTCCTCCCCCCTGTTGCTGAAGGGAGGTTTTTTGGACATCTGCCCAGATACATGCCAAGTTAAAGAAGCGGGATAAATTCTGGAAGAATGAATGGGGCGAGAGGAGGGGTCAGGAGGATGGAGGAGACTACGGACTACAGGGGGCCATCACGGCCAGGCGGACAAAGGAGGTCCGTGGGGGCAGACCAGAATGGCACTGTGTGTGTGTGTGTGTGTGTGTGTGTATGTGTGTTTGTCTTTTTGCCTCTCTCTCCTGACATACATTTCAACCACTGGCTCCTTATCACATAACAGTTAGACCTCTCCTTTGTGCTGCACCAGGCAGCTTGTCATCTCCTGACTCTTGCTTTGTATTGCCCCAAAGAGGCAGGTACCCAGGTGGATGGAAGTTGTAACCAGATGAGCTGGTTACAACTGCAAGCTGTATCAGTGCTATCAGGTCTGGTAAACACATTGTGAACGGTGAGGGTGAGACAATTATTTGAGCAAAACTCATTGTGGGCTCTCTCCATCTCACTGTCTCCAGGTGAGGTTGCATGACCTTCTGAAAGATTCACAAGCCAGGCAATTTCTGAGCACGATTCAGAGCGTATATGGGCAAAATTGTGTGGTCAGCTTGGATAACACAGATGAAAGGTCAGATAAACTGCTCTGCCTGTAACAGACCTGGGATGTGCAGGTCGCTCTCTGGATGGCTTGTTCCTGTGGCTTCTCAGCCCCTATGTTTTCAGGATGTCTGTCCCTCGGCTCTTTCAGAGAATCACAGAATCACAGAATAGTCTAGGCTGAAAGAGACATCACCGAGTCCAACCTCTGACCTAATGCTAACTAGTCCTCCACTAAACCATATCCCTAAGCTCTACATCTAAACGTCTTTTCAAGACCTCCAGGGATGGTGACTCAACCACTTCCCTGGGCAGCCCGTTCCAGTGACTATCAACTCTTTCGGTAAAGAAGTTCTTCCTAATATCCAACCTAAACCTCCCCTGGCACAACTTTAGCCCATTCCCCCTTATCCTGTCACCAGGCACGTGGGAGAATAGACCAACCCCCACCTCGCTACAGCCTCCCTTCAGGTACCTGTAGAGTGCAATAAGGTCACCCCTGAGCCTCCTCTTCTCCAGGCTAAACAGTCCCAGCTCCCTCAGCCGCTACTCGTAAACCTTGTTCTCCAGACCCTTCACCAGCTTCGTTGCCCTTCTCTGGACTCGCTCGAGCACCTCCATGTCCTTCTTGTAGCGAGGGGCCCAAAACTGAACGCAGTACTCGAGGTGCGGCCTCACCAGAGCTGAGTACAGGGGGACAATCACTTCCCTGGACCTGCTGGCCATACTGTTTCTAATGCAAGCCAGGATGCTGCTGGCCTTCTTGGCCGCCTGAGCACACTGCTGGCTCATATTCAGCCGACTGTCAACCAATACTCCCAGGTCCTTCTCTGCTAGGCAGCTTTCTAACCCCTCATCTCCCAGCCTGTAGCTCTGTTTGGGGTTGTTGTGCCCCAGGTGCAGGACCCGGCACTTGGCCTTGTTGAACTTCATACCGTTGGCCTCAGCCCATCAGTCCAGCCCATTTCAGTTTAGTTCCTCATCCAATTGATCCCTAGTCCTGCTGGAATACAGAAGTGGTCTAGGATGCATTCAGATGACAAGGCTATCAGCAAAAGGTAGAAGAAGCAGCTGGACATGGGTAACAATAACCCATTCCTTGCACCCACTTCAGGCAAAGAAGTTTGTTTCAACCTCTCAGGTCTCTGCTGGCTTTAAGAGCTATGAATCTGTGAATTACTCTGAATTTGCTGAAGGGCCTGCGTACCATCTAATGTACCTGTGGTAAATCACCACAAGGTTCCTCTGTGAATGTCTTTCCCAAACACAACAGCTCTGGTCATGTGTTCAGTTTCTTGAAGCCTACCTGAAAGCAAATCACACTTGAAGCAGGTTCTTGCAACCTTTCTGTGGATGAACTTTCCTCCTTTCATGTAATAACAAGGACATCCATTTATGCCAGTACAATACACAGATTTCTTAAATGATACATCTTTGGAAAATGCACTGACGTATTAACTCACTGAAAGTCCACATTACCTGGAGGCAGATTATGGCTAGATCCCAAACTGAAGTTTCATCAGCTGTGATGGCTCCACTCAGTGTTTAATCACCTCACTCTTCATCATATTGTCTTTTGGTCCAAAAAAATGCCCCAGTCGTCTGCTACCAACGCTTCCCTGCAAGTTTCAAGTTGTCTTTTCTGAGAAGCAGTGTCTACTACTAGACTGCTTAAAGGTAGAAATTTTCTTCTGAGATTTTGGTGAGAAGAAGACCCAAAAGTATTTTTGGTCCATTTGTTGTAATCATTGTCATCACCAGTCACTTACAATAACTAGAAATATTTTTTGTTGCTACAAAGCATAGTTAAATCAGTCTGCTGGAAATTGAGGGTATCCTTCCTCCCACCTCAAGAAACAAATAAACAGAGGTATCCCCAGAGCAGTTTGAAATATAACATTTTGATTGCATAGAACAAACACTGGTTTAATTCTTCCCTGAGTGAGTTGCTCTAACCCCTGAACTAAGCGGGAAGGAGCTAATCTTGAATAGGAAAGGTGAACCAAGTCTGGAATAATCATCATCATTATTTTGCATTGGGATGCAGTGGCTTAAAAAGAAGAAGTGGAAGACAATATTTATGTTTTGACTACATCTATCCTCTGCTGAGACTTGCACAGGTGTATTAATTCAGTTGTTTCATTCATCTTCAGCATAACAACCTTTGCTTGTAACAAAAGATTCAATTAGGCATTCAAATCAGTTCATGTTTTGCACCACTGAAATGCAGTTGAGCTTCAAAATAATGAATCCTTTAAAACTTAAAAAAAAAAAAAAAATCCTTAAAACTTTAAAAACAAATAATCAGTTATGGTGTTACTAGGAATCTTTATCAAGAGAAGCACATTGGATGTGTAGATCCAAATAAGCCAGATGTTGGTGGGTAATATTGAAGATAACCAAAAGTATGAGCTCAGCTTTTAAGTGTTGTAAACTGGAACAGCTGTAGGAAATGTTGCTTCTGTTTCCAGCAAACAGGGACAGTTATGGCCAATTGAGTCCAAGGGCTGGACTAGGAAACCTGGGAGACCTGCAAATCAAAGGAATGGATCAAACACTTAAAGGCATGAAGGCTGGGTCTCTGAAAGGTTTCAGCTCAGACTATTGCTCCAAGGCAAATCTATCCTCCATTTCTCCCAGCCATTGCAAGTGAGCTTTTAGGACCACCAGCTTCACTTCCACGGAGGTTATGAAATTTTTTCCATCAGGTTTTGCCAGTTTTATTATTTTTGTGGGTAAGCTCATGATTCTGTGACTATGAAAATTAGATTGCTAGGGGACAATTTGTATTTGAACACAGAGATATGCACATCAGGGTTATTAACTGCGCATCCCTCCTTGGTGCTGTGCTTGTGTAAAGGGGAGACTCAGACTCTGGTTCCCCCTGCTGCCTCACTCCCAGTGAACAGGATTTTAAAATTTGGGTTTACTTCTCTTTTGAATTACATGAGAAAATACCTGCTCCCTTGATATTGGAGCTATTGAAGTGGGAAGTTGGTACACCACCTGCTACAGGCCTGGAAGAGGATTTCAGCCTCCAGGCTTTCTGGCCATGTCCCTTTTTTTACAGCCCTGGCTTTATATTTGTCTCAATATTATAAATAAATATAAATGGGAAAAATGAGGAGAACATTCAGAAAAGGCAATTTATCTTTAAAAATTCACTTGTTTTAGCCATCTGATGTCAAACGTTTAAAGCACAGAGTAGTGTTTTCCACAGGTACTGCTTGGAGGGCTGGTCTATATAGAAAAATACACATTTTGTTCCAGGGCAACACTCCCTGCTTTTATCAATGTAATATAACTGTAGTAAGTCATGTAATACCTAGTTTGTGCACAGTTGTGCTACTTAGGATGCCTGTAAAGATGTATAATTTTTTCCATTCTCGCATAACTCTACTCTAGAAGCCTGTTTACCCTGCTATAATTCTATCCATGTAGTAAGAGCAGTGCAGCTTCTGAATGGTGACTAATTCTTATCTACATAAGTTTAAGACAAAGACAACTGGTTAGAGTCCCGAGGCCATGTTAGCCTGCCCAGTATGTTATTTATATGGTGCCAGGGTGGTCAGTGAGTCAAGCCACTAAGTACATTGTTTTGCGTGTGGAAGGGAATAGAGATCCAGATTGCATCTGCCTAAGGTTTACAAATTCATCTATAGCTCTGTGCAATGCCCTTGTGGAAATGAGTGGCCCCTAGCACCAAAATTTGGTCACCCCATCAGAGCATTGACCATAGGTACTTCCTCTGTTGGAGGTGGAGGATACTAGTCCTTGAACAGAGGTGTTTCCAAACCAGAATTGGGCTACAGTTATAAAGGAGGAAGTATGATCAATTTTCTTTCCACATATTCATATGGGATGCTTTTATTCTCTAAGTTGGTATGCAGCTCTATCTAAATAAATACATATTCCTTTACAGCCCTTTCCCAGAAGGGATCAAATCTTATACTCATCTCTGCTGGCTCTTTTCCTGATGATGGCTGGCTCAAGATCCGAGCCCTGACCCCATGTTTACTGGCTACTACCGATACTTAGCTTAGGTATTGAGCGTAAATAGTGGGCCAGCTTCTTTAAGCAGCCAGGAGGCTGACCTGCCTGCCCAGAGACTGGGTCTGACAGTGTCCTTTGTCGAGCTCCGGCTACAACAGCGCTGGCAAAGCCACCGTTGTGTTTGGCGCTTGTTGGTTTCTGATTTACTCGGCCACGCTGCACACTGAAATGAAAAACATCTGGTCGACTCACACGCTCTGTTTAGACTGGTTACACAAATGCATGATGTTATGTAACCCAGACCTGCTATCCCATTTCTCCCTCTTCTGAGGCATTTCATAGTTTGCTTTTAATCACATCGGACAGACGGCTGGACAGCTTCCAGGTGCTGTTGCTCAGATGGTGTGCCTTGCGCTTGACCTGTCGGCATGGGTCAGCCTGCCACCACCTCATTGTGTTGCAAGAATGCCTTGTGTCTTTTTTTTTCCTCCTCTACCCACGATGCTGAGCAGTGCTAGCTCATGCCAGGAGACCAGCTGTGTGGAAGATGGTGAAGTTCCTTTCTGAAACACAGTAAGCTAGTTCAGGCGATGTGGTTAACTCACACACTTCTCGGGCTTTTCCTGTTTGACTGCAGGCTTCCCAGCAGGCAGGACACAGCTGATAACCCCTGTCCCCCAGCTCTGGAGCAGCCTGTCTTTCCTCCTGATGCCTGCATGAGATTATCCACCTAGAGGAAGCATCACAGCAGAAGGAGTTCAGCACAGTATTTCTGGATGCTTTCCTCCTATTCTGTGTGATTTTGGTAAATAGCACAAGTGTACATCTTCATTGGGATGTTTTTTTCAGTTCTGAAGCAAGCAGGTTTTCTGAGCAGGGTGACTGTGAACAGCTCAACAATGGAAAATACCAGTGCTGGCCACTTGCTTCCCACCAGGCTCATGGCTGTTGAAAATCAAGTTTAGTAGCTCAAGCTCTCTAAGTTCAGCTTTTAATTAAAATACATAATTTAATGTTAGAGACCTCATTCTCCAAGAAGGGTACCATTATAAATGCCCACATCCGACCTGGATTGCTGAAATTGGCATATTGCCTCTATTACGTTAGAGATAGCAAAACCAAACTGACTTATCATTGTAATGGTTTGCCAAGCAGACACTGTCTTCATCCCAGATATATTAAAAAAAAAAAAAAAAAATAAAAATAAAATAATGCTCATTGGATTTGACTGATTTTTTATGTAAGCTGATGCAACAGCATAGCGTGACTGTAGGAAGGGCTGCTGAATGCAAGCCTACACGCTCATGTCAAATTGTGCAAGGCTGTCCACAGGGAGCCAGCTGGGAACTGTGCACAGTGGACCGGCCTGAACTCCATTTCTGGATGCTCCTACAAATTACTGCCACTGCCTACATGGATTACATGGTATCTGATCAGGATTCCTTCTCTTTTACATATGCACGTGTGTGCTTCTGTGTTTGTGTCTGCACATGCACATGTATGAAGAGCACTTAATATATAGAAGAGAGGTTAATGAAGAAAACTAATTAGTGCTTGTTACCTCAGGAGCTCATGCTATTTTTCTCTACTGTCCAGTTCATGCCCCCTTTATAAAGGTTTCCTTCTATCCTGTGGTAGGCTTTGCTACAATCCTGGGCTTCACCAGCTGAGATGGAGGAATAGCTCTTAATTTGCTTGGAAGTGGTCCAGTCTTTGGAGTCTGGATCACTCTGGTTCATATCTTTATAATTTTCATGCTTTCACATGGATCTTTTAAAGTGGAAAAAGTGGTGTACCCCTGGATCTTCCTCCCATAGCTAGCAGCTTCCATGCTGTATTTGGACAGCCAGGGAAAACCTCCCAGCCCAAGCCTCAAGGACTTCTTCCATCCAGGGGAGGAACCTGGGGTTAGCTCTGAGGTGCATGCATACGCATGGGCACACACCACTTGATTCACTATTTCTTGTGTCCCCCTTTCACCTATTAGTGTCCTTTGAAGGATCAGGTTACCTTGCCAGTGGAAATATATGAGCTCACTCTGTGATACACCATAACTGCAACAGCAGATCATATAATTTTCCCCCGAAGGCTTGTTGCAGACTATGTCGAGTCATTTGTATTTATGACAGCTTCAGGGTGATTTAGTGCAACCTCACTTTGATAAAAGCCATTTAGAGCTCATAAATATGGGTGACACACTGCCTTCTTGGCTCAGATTTTAAATGGAGAGCTGCATTTGCATTACCATTGAGCTTTTGCTGTTTGGGGATAAAAAATGGAAGAAGTGGAAGCAAACAGGAAATGGAAGGAGGGTGGGAAATGCAAAAGGGTGATGGAGAAATTAAGGATGCTGCCATGTTTAGAGCCTCTCCAGTTTGAAATATGCCCTCATTTCTGCATCTCCTGGGCATCTCCTTGGGACAACCTCTGATGGCCCCAAGTGGGTCAGGAGGCAGGAGAAAATTCTCTTCCTCCACAGAGAAAATGCTCTGTGGCCATGAGAAGGCACGTGGTGGTGGAAAGATCCATCTGCTTTTCGAGGTGTTTATCTCCTCTTTTCAAACTGTGACTAAATCATACTCACGTTGCTCTGCATTATTGATATTGCTGTCTTGGGAAACTTCTGCAGCCTCTCCCTGCACCCCAGCTCCTGCCTGTGAGGGGGAATATTATTTTGGAGAAGTCCTCATGACCTTTCTCATTGATACTGGGGGAGAGGGTGACAGCTCGCTGGTGACCCCAGCCAGCCTCCAGCTAAGAGCAGCTCAGCATCATCCTTAAACTCTTGACTACAATCTCCCAGCTCGGCTGTTCAGTCCTCAGACAATGCACACACTTTCCACTTGCAGCAGTTTTTTGCAGGAATTCATTTATTTTGCTCTCTGCCCAGATGGCTAGAAAGGAACCGGGTTCCTCCTTTTCTTTTAGCTCAGGTCTTACTGTTGCATGCTGTTTTTTTACTTAATTTCAAGGAGACATTTCACGAGTATATTTATATTCTGTAACCAGATTTCTAAGGAGGTAGACAATTTACAGTCAACAATAAAAGATACTTAAGCCCAGCATAGAGTTGTCAGATTTTATGTGCTAGGCTTAAATTGATTATTGATGGAAGCAAGTAGGGAGATTATTCTTGGAAAATTATAATTTTTTCATAATTTGTAATGCCCAAAGGAACCTGAGCATTGCAGCCCATTGAATTTCATGTGGAGATGAATGTCTTTGTTTTATCCATGAGAATTCAAAAGAAGTGTGTTTGTGTTTGTAGTCACTGGGAGAGTCAGGATGTGAGCCCAGGTGGGTGTCTGATCATCAATCCACTTTCTTCTCTTAATCAAAAAGTGTTGATCCATACGAAGGGCTGGGAACTTTGCTGGGGAATGTGTCTAACATGTTCTAGCCTTTAATGGCATAATTGATTGCGGGGAGATGAGGACTGGGATATGCTTAGTTTTGTGTTGGCTGCTATTCTGCTCATGGACTTGATGTTCAGGGGTATGGGCTACCACATTAAACTAATCAAGCAAGGTCCTAATTGCATCTGCCCTTAGCACTAATACAGATCTTTTTTTTCAGAGTTTTACAAGTGCAAAAGCTTTAGGTTGTGATTTAGAAGTTTGAATATCACTTGTGAAAGACACCTCCCAAATCTGCACAGCAAAGGCATTTTAGCATATACCTGTATGTTTGAAATGCAATGAAAATATTTAAAATAATCACTTTTTAACCATTTTATCTTTTTGGAGTGTTCTTTATAAATTATTGTGATTTTATTGTACATTATCATTAGTTTTGAGGTCAAACCGGATAAAGCTATCACAACATCAGGCAAAACAAATCTTTCCTGCCTTTCACGACATTCCTGTGGTGTGATGCCAGATCCGTGCAGACAAATGCTGTACCCAGTGATTATATCTTACACTTCAAATAACCAGTTTATCAGTCTGCCATTATTAATGTCCTCTGAGCTGGACAATGTTTATGTGTTGCACTGTTGGTTTGTTGCTCACAGCAGCAAACCCAAGGCTTTCTTTACAACCCTTTCTACTGACAGTCAGTCATCTCCTGACCTGATCAGGCTTTGCACATCCTCGCAGAGGTTTCAGAGGAACACCGCATGCAGCAGCAGACCACAGCTGCCCAGACACAGCCACAGAAAGGGGGCTGAGCTCAGAGAAAACCTTTGAAGCCACAGCCCCAGGTCTTCTGCATCAGCTTCAACGGGCCCGTGGCTGCACCCCTCTGCACTGCCTTTGGGGCTCCCACTCAGTGCCTAGGCAAGCAAAGCCAGAGAATTTAAAAGGCAGCGTGCTTTTCATTAAGAAAATGAAAAGAAACTCACAGTCCCTGCCCCGAAGATTGTACACTGTAATCAATGGCAGCATTAATGGGGAATTTCAGTGCACTCAGAGGAACAGTAAAACGTGCCTGATGGGGCCCCGAAGACAAGACGACCAGTAAACTATTTACTTGGCTTCAGTTTCATTAGCCATTAGAGCAGGCTAATGGCACTTACCTTACCCCACCAGAGATTAGGTAGTCGTTGCTAGCACAGTGCTCGGGACGAATAAAAAATAAATAAAATAAAATAAAATAAATAAAATAAAACTATTAAAAACAACAACAACAACAAAATAAGGAACATCCCAAAGGAGCATCCTGTCCCTTCCATTCTTGTCTTCTGCTTGCAGCAGGTGAGGAGATGGCCCAGGACAGTGGGACAGCAGCAGCCCAGCCTTCCACGTGTTGCATCTAGGTCTGGTTTGGGCCCCAAGCAAGCACTGTTGGAGATGGCAGTCGACATTTGGTGCTACACAGAAAGCACTGTGATGTTCAAAGCCCACTCTGCAGCCTGCTCCATGGGACCCGTCCACCGCTGGCACACACAGGGTACGGGGCAGGTTGGATAATTCTGCACAGGGAGGTTTGTGCAGCACCTCTCTGCACTGTGCCTGGCTGGGGCTGCTGCCATTTATCTTTACATGCAGTTTTATTAAAAGTAGGTCCTAGAGCAAACAGACTTTGCCATGTGGCTTTTTTCATTAAACGGGCTGATTTGGTCTCTGCTGACTTGAAAAGCCAATCAACAAGCCCTCTGAATCTTTGATCCATTTTTCTACTTAGCTGTTCTCTAAAGGCTCAATTTCCTCTCCTGTCATGCTTTAGAGAGGGGGAAAATACACAGACTAGTCCCCAAGTTATAATACAATTATTTGGTGCAAGGGATTTTTTTTTTTTTCACTTGAATAAATTAGTTGTTAATTAAAGCTTTTTGATGTAGTGCGAAAGGAGTTATATTTGATACCAACAGCTGTATGCTGTTTGATTTATAGTCCTTTGGGGTGTTGTTGGTTACAGCGATCTGTTCCTCCCCCTTCCCCCACAAAACACACACACACACACACACACGCACACTTCAAAGACTATTAAGCTCGTACTGTGTTTTCAATTAGAAGGAGAATCTTTTGTTGTTGTTGTTGTTTTCACTTTTCCATCTCTTGCTGTAAAGTTGCGGTGGGAACAGAGGAGCACTGTTCCCCTACCGCCGTGGCTTCCCTGAGGGTGAAGTCCAGCGGCAGCGTAGACATCAGCGACACCACTGGGGTAAAAGCTCTGGGGGCTGGTCCTAAACATGCCTCCTTGGCTTAGCACAGTACTTCTGGAGCAGTAGACGTTCCCAGAGGATTTCCTCCAGTCTCCAGTTCAAGCAGGTTATGCTGATGCTGTGAGAATTGAGCCTAATTTCCATGTAACACGTAAAGTACTTGGAAGCTGTGTGATGGGTTCATGTTGAAGTACCACTATGGTCTTCAGCCTGGGCATGACTGGAGACTCAGGCAGGGAAGAGGATTATGAGATAGAAGACCTTTGGTTCAGTATCTGGGAATTATAGAAAACACAACAGAAAATGGTGGTGGAAGAGCTGGATTATTTCCTTCTTTTAACCCTCTGCAAAGAGTATCTCAAATATGAGGTGCCTTTGGTGCTCTTACTGAACTGACAGAGTTGTCTATTGCTAGTTTCCCAGAAATTCCTCAGCCAACCTGCTCAGCTGTGACTGTCTCACCAGGCCAGTGAGGCTTCAAGGCCAGAGGACGTGGCATCCGAAAGGGCTGCCCAGGTGCTTCCTCTGTCCCATCCCTCACCAGCAAGGAGGAGAGTGGGCTTGGAAGAGCCCTAGTGGCTTTTGGCTCCTTAACATAATGTCACGTGCTGGTTAAGGAGGAGCTTTTCTGTTCATGGTGCTGTTTTCAGTCAGTTCCTAGCAGGGTGTGCATAAGCAGTAATTGAAGTGGCTGAGCAGAAAGTGCGCTTCTTCACCTTGGTTTGCAGTTGGGCTCCTGCATATGGGAATTGGCAGGGGGACTTTCAGTGCTGTGGACTAATGAGTAGGACACCTGTTAGAGACAATCCAAGCTCCATTGAGCAAGGTAACACAGCCAGCTCCCCATACAGAGGAGAGAGAAATTCCCGCTTCTCCAAAAATCCCTGTCCCAGGCAAGGCTGTCCTACTGCTGCCATTTAATTTGCTTTAATCTGATACGGGGGGGAATGGGTCTTAATTAATTGCCTTCTACTCCAGCCTTGAGAAGAAAACCCACTTTGGAACAAATTAATGCAATCAAAATCTGCAGGTTGTGAGGCTGCTGGCAGAGTTCCCTGTTTGTGAGCAAATGAGTGCAAGATTCAAGCTTTCAAAGATGGGAGAGGCATTCCTGAAAGACAGTAGCTGGAAGCATGGGCTTTCAGTGAACAAGACGAGTAGGGAGGCTTCCTCCTGTTTCCTGCCTAACCCAGGTAGCACAGCTTTCATGGTGGCCGTGAATCCTTTCCTTACCTGAGGAGTCCGAGTCAGGGCTGAAGGAAGGGGCTGGGTGATGGTGGAGAGCAGCCCCACTGGAGATGGATGGCCAGAGAGGAGCATAGCTACCTCTGCCACATCACCAGGGAAGGGCTTCTTTGCCCTCACTGCAGCAGAGCTCCATCCTTCCTCTGCTATCCACCTATTCATTTATTTATTCAGAAAAATAGCATTACTTTTCCTTGCTTGCTACCTCTGCTGTAGTGATGGGGGCCAGCAACACCTGCCTACAGAACCCAGCTTTGGGAGTGCCATGTTTATCATGTTTTAGAGAACTCTTTTTTTTTGCTTTGCACACAGTGCTCTGTATGGTTGCACATTCATGGACTTGCTAGGGGGGTTTTAGGCCACTGAGATTGGCAGGAATGTTGGGGGAATGCCCACCCATCTCAGCATGATGATAAATACCTTCCAGTTTTAGTATTATTTAGCTTGTGCGAACAATCTGTTTTAGGAAGGATTTATTTATCTAAGGATCAGTTTAATGTTCTTGTTCTCAGGACTATAGAACATACATTTTCTCAGTTGCTGAGGGACTTTCTATTTGTTCTGTATGTTTGTTGTTTTAGTCGGTCCTACAGAAGTACAATATTTTCAGCTTCATAATGGAATTGATAGCAGAACACGAAAAGATTGTTCATGAGTTTTTTTTTTTTTTTTTTTTTTTTTTTTTTTCCCTTAACATTTAGTTATTTTGCAGTTTCTGGTTATTTTCTCTTTTACCTCTTTGGGTTTAGTTGAAGAGGGAAAAATACATAGTTATCAAATAAGGAAGAAAATACATGTTTTCAGTTGTCTGCATGTTGCCTTCTCGCTGGAAACCAGGATGCATATCTTATGGATCTCTCCATTTGTCTTATTTCTGCATTACTAATTGAGGACTTTGAACCAAGACCATCTTGATGTTAGCTAGCAGAAAGGAGTAGGCATTCAAGAGCAGGAAAAACATCTCTGCCAAGCACTCAGACAATCTATGCTCAGCTTGCCCTTGCGTGATACTCTGGTGGTGTTTCATACAAGTTCTCAGCAAGGTGTTATATTCTTCTGAGCTAGCTGAAGAGGTGATACTATTAGGTTGTTGATACCAAGCAGCTAGCCTGAAATATTGGCTGCTGAATTATTCAGACATTTGGAGAGCGAGGAGAGAATAAAAATGGTTATTAGTTGTGCACATTTCTGTGGGTATATGGACCCATCCAAAATTATGGGTGAAAAACAGAAAACCAGAGTGAGGGGAATGATGGAAAAGAGAGAAGGGAGAGTATAAATGTGGAGTTGGAAGAGCCAGCAGCTCAAGGTGACAAGGAGGTGAAGGAGGGAGCTGGAGAGGAACGATTCAGGGCAGTGTCTTGGTGTCAAACTTATCCTAGAGGGATGGGGAGGAAGAAGCAATGTGGTGAGAACTAGGCCAAACTGTGAGCAAAGCCATGAGATGAATTTATTTGGGGAGAAACAAAAAGGGTCGATGTTGTTTGTCCTCCTACTGAATAAGCTGCAGGAGCAGTCAGTGGGTTGTGTATGGCAGAGCAGTGGCAGTGACTCCCATGAGTGGGTTATTTAACGTGCTCCTCTGTAACACACTTTCCCAGTTTTGGAGACCACCTTGTTTTCTTGCCTATGAAGTTCCTAACATTTTCCATTATCAAAGGTTCTCATGACCTCTTTATTTATTTATTTATTTTAAAAATGAAGCTGTAATATTTCCATTGTTTGAGAAGGAGCCTTTGAATTTTGGCAGGGACAAAAGCTCTGCGGCTGAAGACATGCCTTTCCCTTCTCCCATGAAACTCCCCTCCGTCCTAGCTGAGTTATGGGCTGTTCAAGATCGCCGTTCCCCATTTCTCACTTATGTTTCTCAGGAAAATGCTGGCAGCAGCTCAGAATAATAACAGAACGCGAGTCTTCTGCAGAGCCGGGACCACATCACTGCCAAAGCAAAAATAGCAAAGGCTGCATGGAGAACTCCCCAGGGGCTCATGGGGCAGGTGTAGCAGCTTGGCCAGGGGAGGAGGAGAGCAGGAGGGCTGGCTCGGCCTCACCTCACCACATCCCTCCCTCCCTATCACTGGCACCTTGCCCACACGTCCCCCTTGTGGCACCACTGTGGAGCAGGGCACACCCGCTCCCAGTTGTTTAAAGGAGAGAAAACTCATCTTCAAGGCATCCTCTCCTCTCACTGGGGTCTAACCCCTTGCAGTCTCCCACCAGCAGCTGTTGTAGCACTGCGAGCCAAAGGACTGTATCTCTCCAGTGATTCCCGATGCAGGAAAGGATGTTGGCAGTTTTAGACCCAAATTATTTTCAGGGTAGATGATAAAGAGCAAAGCCTTTGGGCTGCTGAATTGTCTGGCTGGAAATAAGGAAGCTGGGATGATTGGCTCGTCCCTGTTCATTGCGCGATGATGCTGCTGGAGAGACACCCACTAGAACAGAAAGAAGTTTTCACAAATAATATCCATAAAGTTGGGAAAATTCTATTTTTCCTGCTGCTTGCAGTCTAAACATCTCCCTTGTTGCAGTGGTCAATGTAATAAACAGACAGGAAGTGTGTATATCTGTACACACACACACATTAGATGACATACATCTGGATGGCCCTGTAAGCATCACCATATGGGATGTAAGAGTGTTTAGACTTAGAAAAATGTAGAATACATTTTGCAGTGCTGCAGCACAGCTCAGCAGCAAATCCCAGCCCTTTTTAGAGCTGAATCTTATCAAAATGCATTTTTGTTGACAAACACACGAGCCAACTCTATGTTTACATACATGCACGAGGAGCTGAGCACATCAGTGATGCTCATGTAGCACCGCCGGCTATGCGCAGTCACATCTGCCCCTCTAGAAGTGCTTTATTTCCTTCTGAATAGCCAGGGGACCCCCTCCCTGGGGCTGGGGGGCTCCGTTTCTGACAATGCACAATCGCGTTGCTCGTTGGAGTGCCTGTCATTAAGCAATGTGCTGATTATTCTGGCAGCTCCGCTACACAAGTCCCCATGGACAGAGTCAGACATGGAGAGAATTGAATTTCGCCAAGGACGGGGCTAAAGGTCATTACATGCAGTGGACAGCTGTGTCTAGTCAAATCGAAACTATTGCTCCGAGTGTTACCAACAGAATAGCTGATAGCTCTGTTGTCAGTTCATTTACACTTGCATCCTGTTACAAATTAAACTGAAATTGGGGAGCGCTGAAGGAGCGTAAAGTAGGTTTTCTGCCAAGTGACAATTCCTTATATCACCAATTTCCAAGTGCAACCATTACAGGTCATTGCTAGGGGGGGTTGTGATTTCCAGCACAGAAGATTTAGGATCCTGATTTTCTGCCATGGGCAAAATTCCCATTAGCACCTGCTCTCATCTTCTAATCCCATAGGCTGAAAAGGAAATGCAAAGCTCTGGTAACTGTCTTCTCAGCTCTGCTCTCAAAGAATAATATAAAATACAAAATTGTTCCTTCACTTCTCCCACTTTCCAAGTATTTTTATTTATTTATTTATTTATTTTTTCTCAGTCACAATATATAGATTCAGACAGGAAGAAAACTACAAAGTGTCTTGATTATGGACTCCTCCATATGGAGGAGGATGGCAGGGCACAGCAGCAAGAGCAGCTCAGCAGCAGCACTTGTAGACAGTGTTCATCCCAGCCGAGCGCAGCATCTTCCTCTGACCCCACTCCTAAGCCTCTCCATCAGCAGAGCAGAAAATGCCTTCTGGGCAGAAACACAGCCTCTCCCAGGATCCTCAATGGGTCCTAGCAACTAAGCTGAAAGCCTGGGACTTGACCACATTTGGAATAAACTTGCCCAAAACCATCAATGCTAATTAGCTTGTGTTATGAATGGATTAAGTGAGACACCAGCTGCAATGGGGCATTTTGATTTGGGTTGCGGCTCGGTAATTAGATGCACATAAGCTGGCTGGGGAGCTGTCAGTCAGGAAGCAGCAGCTTCCTTGGCGGTGCTAGGAAGAAGAGCTTTTCTGTGTCCCATCATCTGTTCTACTGTGAACCTTTGGGTGATGTACCAGTGATCAAACACAGCATTCAGCATGAACTGAAATCCTCCCTTGAGCTACAGCTGTGCAACTCGGTGACTTCAGAACTTAGATCCTAGAGCAGCTGAGCAATACTATTTTATTTATAGTGCAAAGTGCTTCTCGTCTGGTGGCTGTTCATGTTAACACCATTCTTCCCTTTGATTCATGCCAGCCTTTCTCCCTGTTTTTTTTTTTTTTGAGCACATTGATGTTTGGAATGGAGTTAGGGGGAAAATGTGTTCGGTGCTGTCATGAAATTGCCCGGAACAATACTTATGATAGAAGAGTATTCAAAATTGAAATTACATGGGGTGAACACATACAACGCTGGTAGCATGGACATCTACAGTGACAGGTGCCCATGCCACCTAGCACTCAGCTGGGAAAGTTGTCCTGAGCAACCTGCCTAGCCAGTGGAGTGAAATAGGTAACCCCAGTGAGATCCACCTATTTCAGGCATCATCAGCGTTAGGAGGAGAGGAAACCCTATAGGGAGTCCCTGGTGGTTGGCTTGGATGAAGGTGTCTGTTTTTTAGACCTCTGTTTTTAATAGATGAGTCAGGAGGTAAATTGTGCTTTTCCTCCCAAATCTGGGACTTGAATGAGAATAAAATAATCAGGCAGCAACTTTCTTTAAAGTGGGGAAGGCTTAAAGTAAAAAGGCGATGTGACTGTCTGACACCGAGCCTTATCAGCTCCATAAATAAAAGACATATGCATGCAATGGCTGGCTGCATCTCAGATTGCAATACCAATGTTTTAAAAGCCTGCTGACGGAGCATCTGCTTATTTCATTACTCCTCCGATGTCTTTGCAGGTAAGTCATGCATTATACAGTATCATCTCTAGCAATGCATGACCGGAGAGGACAGTGTGTAAAAATCTGGAATGGTCCATCGCTTTCCCTTACCTTCGAGGAGAGAGAAACATGAGGAATGATATACTCAGCTAATAGCTGGAATTTGTGAAATAAAAGTGTATTTGAATTGAAGTGGGATTTGCATTTTCTTTAAAGAAAGGAGAACAACTCTATCTAGTCATTTAGTGAGCTGGTTGCATGCACAGCAGAGCGAACATCATTTTCAGGAAACTCCTGCTCTGAAAACTTACCAGGGGTCTTAGTATTAGTCAGGTGAAAAAGAAGTGTCAGGCATTACTGGAAAACAAGTACGGTGGTGAGTTTCAAGATACGCTGGTGAGCCTCGGTGTTGCAATAACATTTTGAGGAGCCCAGGTACCAATTCAGCCTGGCTGACCACAGCCCAGCCTGTCTTACTTTGCCAACAACAGTGTGGCAGAGGAGGTCCTCAGTAGTCCCACTGAGTTTAAGCGCCACTTTACAAGTGGATTTTGGCCCAGAGTTTGTAAAATATAGCTCGTGGGAGAAGAGCTAACTGTCTCCCAACATTATTTTATTTTTTATTTTTCCAATGGAAAAGTTCACTTTAGCCTCCTGCTATGTCTCAACACCACACATTACAAATGCTTCCTTGGGTTGGTGTCAACTAAAAACAATGTCTTTTTGTTTGTTTGTTTGTTTAAGCAGTATTAGAACTCAGTAAGAGAAGATTTTGGCTTGGCTGAACATCAGTAATTCACCATCCTCAAGCACTCAGACATGTAGACTTGAGGATGCCCACTGGTTTTTCTTGCAGTTCTCCTCCCTTCCCCGGCCATGTGCTTTTGGGTCAATATCCTGTAGCAGTATGGGCTTTCTGTGTTTCTTTGGGCACCTACTGTGCTTGATTATGGAAGAAGTCCCCATCCAAAAGGTGTTTTGTCACTGAAGGAAGGATCCTGAAGTAATCTGTGATACTGTGTAACCCTGTGGTGACTGAGCCCTGACACAGGCTGCCCAGAGGCTGTGGAGTCCCCTCCTTAGAGATCTTCACAAGCCTCCTGGATGTGGTCCTGGCTACCCTGGTCTGGGTGGCCCTGCTTGAACAGGGGTTGGACCAGATGGACCCAGAGGTCCCTGCCAGCCTCGGCCAGACTGTTTTTCTGTCACCCAGTGCTGGGCAGTGAGACATATTCACCAATCTACATATATGCTCAAACCTGTTGTAGGTCTTTTTTTTTTTTTTTTTTTTTTTTTTTTAGCGAGATGGTGAAAAGCTGTTAGCCATCAAGCAGCTTATGTGAAATGAGTTTCTGGGCCTCTGTCCAGTTGCTCATACCTCACCCATTTGATATGCACACAAAAGTTGAAATAGCTGCTTCTGGATCCAGCAGATGTAAAGGGGATGAGCGTCATAAAAAGACCTGTGGAAGTAGCTTTCAGTTCTGTAGCAGACGAGAAGGTAGACAGCAAAAGAGTTTTAGCTTTATAGGCTGTCCTAATTAGCATCTGCAGCTGAGGAAATACCGTAAGACATTTTCCACAAGTATTCATTAGCTGCTGGGTTTTTATAAGCTTGGTTAGACTTTGTATACTTTCTTCCACCATCCCGTCGTGTTTGCTCTTGATAAATATTCCAACAAACATGTTTTTGAGCTGGAGTGTTTGTGGAGGCTGTGGATTCTGAAGAATATTCCTGAATAGTGCCTTTAATAATCCCGCTGGAAACCTGCTTCTAGGGATTGTAATGTCCCTCTGTTCAGGAGACAAACACTGCCGTGTCGAACAGACATTTAACAGCTCATGAATTGGGAAGAGATCAAGAAGAGTTTTTAGAAAGGAATTTCAAATACATATTTTTAGGCAAATAGCAATCTGCTAATAGTTCACAAATCAACACTCTGAATATGTCAAATGCCTGTCTCTTCTGCAGTGCCCTGTTTCTGGGATTTAAGTTCACCAGCAAATTTTGAAAGCAAAACAGAACAGTTTGTTTGTTATTCTCCTCAGTTTCTCTCTGTGAAAAAAAAAAAAAAAAAAAAAAAAAAGTTTATTTATTTATTTTTAAAATCTAGTCTGCTTAGAATAGCTTCCATAACATTGTTTCTTATTGACTGATCTCTAAATAAGAGACTCTTGCTCTTGACTCCTGCTTAGATGAATGATTTCTAAGGCTTTTCTTTTTGTGACAGCGATGAATTGGTCAATGTTTGTATTAAGCTTTCCTAAGTGCACTATTAAATGGGCAAAACTTCAACAATAAACAGGCTGACTGGCTCAGTGATAAATTGGAGAGAGGGGGAGATGTGTATTTTTAGACAGTAGAATCATCATGGAAATTGTCCGATTGCCATGCAGTTGGAGAAGGACTATGTGGAAATATGTTTCAAATAGGTACCAGACATTAGCTGCCCTTAAATCAATAAGACTGTACTTTGGAGAAAAAATAAAAATAAAACAACAATAACAACAAAACCATGTCTGATCTATGCCTGTCTTGTCCTAAGGCTTGTCTAGGATCTAAGCAGACCTTCAGATTTTCTTTAAAGTGCACTAAATTTCCCTCTGCCATTGTGACTTGCAAGCAGGATTGAACCTTTCCTCTACATGAGAAAAAGATAAGGACAATTAAAAATGCAAATAAAAGTAAAGGAACCCTCATGGACCTTTGTGTTGTTTTGTCCAGGATTGGTGATACTATTAAAAAATGAGTCAAGACAAGCACTTTCCCAATTTTCCCTCCTGTGTACTAGGAAATCATATTTTATAGAGGGTGTTATCTGTGAGTGGTTGTTTTGGATGAGGATGGATGACATCTCTGTTCTGTTTCTGTCAGTGAGGAAGTGGGACCTGAGTCCTCTGCATGGGGAGAACCTTAACCCTCTGTGTTTCCAGCCTCCCACAAAGCAGTGCACACCGGCAGACCCCAGAGATAATTACCAGCACTGCAAATTGCTGGACACATCCCCACACCCAAGGACATAGGTATTTGAGCTGTGTATTTGATCTGAAAGCACAGGGAAGTGTGGGTTCAGGGTTCAGAACCTCTTCCCAGCTTTGCTGCTGCCCGACTCTGACCTGCAGCAAAGGTGCACCTCTTCCCCAATCTGCATGAAGGAGATAGCAGTATCGGTCTCACAGGGGGTACTAAGAAGCTTAGTTCATTAATGTTTACAAATTGTTTCTAGCTCCTCAGATGGAAGGTTCTATAAACAGGCAAAATATTACTAATTGCCAGCTACACTGATGAGTAAAGGGAAAACAAGGATGGCTGGGGGAAGGAGTAGGTGAAATTTGTGATAAGACCCATCAGTCTAGAGTCTTTAAGTTAAACAGTTTAGCCATCTGTCTTCCCATTATCCTCATCTTAAAATTCTCCAGTAATTTCTATTGGTGCAATATTTGACCTCCAGGTTACTTTGGGGAAATTCAAGGCACATCTGAGTCTGAGAACCAGGCCTTCTATGCTAAAGAATAAATCATAGGCCTAATTTGGGTAACCTTTCCTGAATGTACACCATGAGATTGCACTGATGTAAATGGAATGAATCCCAGTTTGCGGAACTAGGATTCTGTTCAGGGTTTACACCAAAATACATAAGAAAAGCAAATTTGCACATCTTTACAGCTGAAAAGCACACCATGATACTAATGTACTAATGTTCAGAGCATTTCAGAGCATATGGGTAGGGTTTTTTTGTTTATGTGGTTTGGTTTCATGGTTTTTGTCCTCTTCATTCAGCTCTGTCTGGAAACAAGAGACCTCCTTATTCAGTCCTTTCCACTTTCTGAGTTTCCTGCAATCCCACAGCAATGTCGTGCTTGGGTTCCCAGTTAACTGTTTTTGGCATTTTGGGAGGCATCAGGATTCAAAATAAGTTGTGTAATTTCCATTGTTTGTATTTATATATTTTACTATTTGTATGCATTTTTCTGTAAAGCCTGATCCTATAGGACCAAGATCTGTGATAGGTTCCTTTAGAAATTCAGGACACAGAAAAGGAGATCCTTAGTTAGCGCTCTTCACTCTTTAAAATACACCACCTTTTATTTTTTTCTCAAATCACAGTGTTAAAAAAATGTAAATAAATAGTAGCGGGTAGCCATTTCCCACTCATCCTCCAAACAGTGAAATCCTCATCTGGTATAAATTGGCATAGCTCTATTCAAATCAGGGCAACGCCATTAATTCGCTCCAGCTGAGGCTCCAGCCCTAGAATGCCAACAAGGGGAGTGAGTTTTGCACAGGATGGTTTTTCAGGCTGGGTGGAAGGTTTTGCTGTGTAACTTAGCTATGTGTCTAGGCTCAGTGCTGTGGGAAACTGTCTATTTGACATCTGCGGCATACGCAGCAAATGCTTTGGCAGTTAGAGTTAATGCCTTTTGAATTTGCAGGTTGTTTACTTTCAGCTTGAACGTGGATTTGCTTTCAGCCTCAATGGGAAATCTAACATAAGAAGTAATAGGACCAGCCATCTGTCCAAAAGGGTATGAGAATTCCTGTTTTTGAAAACCAATAACGGAGATCAGGGACAAGTTCACCATGTGTGTAATCTCTGGCAAATTATTGGTATTCTCCTTAGATTTCCAACCTGGGACCCAGTCCCTTGGGAGCAGAGTGAGGAAGGGCAGGTTTAGGAGATCAGACCTGTAAAATGAACATGGTCAGCATCCCTTTCCAGTGGTCGCTTCTACAAACAAGCACTGTTACAGCCCTTTCTTCCTCTGCTCTGATTTACAGCCCATTTTGGCGCATAAACCGTGCACCTGCAGAGCGGTCTGCTCAATCGTCGCTGAAGCCTGGGGTCTCGTGGGAGCAGTAAACAGCATGAGTGAATGGGAACCCCGATCCCTCGCCAACGTTTCCTGCAAGGAAACGTTCTCTGTGTTAGTAACAGGCAGAGAAAAGGGTAATGACTAGACAGAATGGGTTGCTTTTTCAAAAAAAAAGCTCAGGGCCGGATTTCTCAACTCTTGAGAGTGTCCAGATTTTTTTACTTTCTTTCCTTCAAGCCAAAAGTTAAATCCATCCCTTCCTCCCACCAGCTAAACTGAGAAGCAAAAGAGGAGCCAAACTTTGACAAAAAATGATCAGCCTCCTCCCGTTCTTAGTAGGACACGATGCATGGATTTTGCAAAGAGCTCAGCACTCAGCGTGCAACAGAGGTGCTCCCAATACACACAGACGGGGACTTGGGCCTCTTCTGTCTCTCTTGGTTGCCCACAAGTAGTGCTGAAGCTGCAGTGAAAAGATACTCAGATGGTATGCACTGTGCTGAATGGAAGGCCAAGCCCCTGTTTTGAAAGTCTGTGTGGTATAAACTGGTGGTCACATCTCCTCTGACTTTGTCCATCCTTCTGCTGATGTGGATTGTTATCCCAGTTTGTACCATCTAAAGACCCTAGTCTTGGTCTCCAAACCACTTGGCTGAAAACCATGGCTTGAGTAACTAATAAATAATAGTAAAGGCAGAAAAAATAGAAGACTACAAGGAACCATTTAGCAAGAACATCACCGGGTCTTCAGTAGACAAAACATTCATTCCTTGCTATACATGCAGTGAATGGGTGTGTTTTTATCCTTCCCAAGGTGAATAGTCCAGGGACATAGGATAGCTGGCAACATCCTTAAAAACACATTGGCCTAATTCTGATCTGCCTTACCCATTGAGCAACATTACTTGAGATACCCTGATGTAAATCCAGCCATAGATTAAAACCAGCCCTACAACAACCAGGCCTTAAGCAAAACATACGTCTTTCATTCCAACAGCACCATCCCTGGGCTATTTTACCTCAATTACACTCTGATTTAAGAAAACTGGAGAGCACCGTATCATGTTCAAACTGTTTTCTTTCTTCCTTCTCTGTCAAATTACGGCCACTGCAGATCTGATGAGTTTCGAGATTGGTTGGGGAAATAAGACTCTCTTCAAAGTCCTTATTTTGTTTATTGATTCAATAGTATTTACTGGCTAATAGCCACCCAAGGCTAACAGGCTCATTTGTATTGAGAGCGCTGAGATCTTGCATGTTATCTGTGGCCAGAATAGCCAGCTTACAGATAAGTAAGTACTCTACTCCAGGGAAACCAAGGCTTGTAGTTCTCTCTTAAGGAAGCCAGCTCATTTTATTGCCAGTTTTCAGGCAGTTTTCAATTCTCTTAAAGTTTTCCATGGAATCACAGGATCATTTTTCCTTATTTCCCTCATTTGTGTGCAGTCATGAGAACCAAGATGGCTTGAAATTAAAAAAGCGCAGTTCAACCAAAGTCAAAGACTTTGCGGTTTTCGGTTTTGCTTGGAACCAGAAGCAGAAGAGCCAAAAAAAAAGCTGTTTTCATGGTATTTTTGGCATGAGCGACTGCTCTGAGAGATACTGGAAATCATGCAAGAAGGGTCTGTTCTTAAGACACTTCCAGTCCTGCTCTGAAGACTGAGGGCTTTAGATAAGCATCTGCATGTGAGGATCCCTATCCAAAACAAACCACTGAACCTTTTGTAGTTCACACATCACTCATAGCGATTTCCCCCTGTGAATGTCTCCCTGTGCGCTTTTGCACACACAAAAGTCCTTCAAGGCATCCTAAAAGTGGATGCTTTTCCTTGCCCGTAACATTTTAATTGCCTCTCCAGCGAGATCTTCGCCTTGGCAGGAGAAAGAAAAAGAATAAAGCAATGAAGTGCCCTGTGCTGTCCAAAGGATTTCCTGTCCTCAACCTAACAGTGCACATTGGCATTGCCTTCTTCCCCTTCTCCTTTGTCTCATCTTCTCTGCATTTTGCAGGATTTTTTTTTTCTCTCTTTCTCAGCCTGAAAAAAACAACACACTTCTCCCTGGCAGTGTGGGTGACAGAGGCAGAGAAATCAGCACAGTGTCAGCAAGAGTTTAGCCCCACAGCTGGGACCTGAACTTTCCGCAGCGGAGCACAGCACTGGGTCACTGCACTAAAGCAAGCCAGATTGATACAAAGTGCTTGCTCACTCTGGGAAGGAAAGCATTAGAAGCCAGTTGATAAAAATGCTTAGGCACCATCTATTGTGAGCTTACAGCAGCAGTGGCCCCCAGTTTAGCCTGGAAAAGATCACCTCAGAGTGTATGTTTACTGCCTTAACCCCCAAGTGACACGGTGTTTGGAAGCTGTCTGTGCACAGGGGGTGTAACATAGGTCAGTGTAGATTTTAGAGCTGTTGAAACCAGAGATGGAGTGTGTGGACTCGACATGCTGCATGCTGTGTGAAGTTTTCAGCTCTGAAGACCCGAATGATCACGTCTGCCAATAGTTAATGTGCCTAGAAAGAGGATGCTAAAATATTCTTTCCCACTCTGGTTTGCAGCTGAGAACTTGTTAGTCTCTAATATCTTTTATTTATAGTTCCTTTCCACTCAAAGAATTGGAAAGTGCCTCTATATAGGAGTCCATTCAACGAGCTGCAGATAGCTCCAGGCACTGATCTTCTCTGTGGTGGCCTTTGACTGAGGTCCCAGGGTCTCCTTCACCACGGAGGCACATCAGGGACTCGTCTGCCTTGCCAGACACCAGCACCGTGTCCTCAGGGCCAGAGGGAAGGGCAGACACCCACCCTAATCCTGAGGAACAGCAGAGAGAGAGAAAATCATCCAGTGAGCTTGCTGGCAGGGGATTTGGATTGATGATGGCTCTGTTTGGAAGCAGATGTTGGGATGAGCCATTGCCAGTGCTGGGTGAGATCCTTGTGCAAAAGGCTTCAGATAGCGAAGCCGCAGCTCAAAGGAAGGCATCTGGTGGCCTTCTCTGGGCAGCGCTCCATCCAACCCAGCGAGCACCAGCCGTGCTGGAGAAAGCTCCCAGTGCAGCCCTGCACAGGGGACATGGCCCAGTGGCGGAGATGCTCCTAAGGGCATGGGGACAGGCTCTAAGTGTGTGCCCACACGTGTCCCTTAATGAGTATGGCACAGCGAGGAGCCTGCTTGTTTTACATCCCCTCCAGTGCCTGCCCCTCGGCTGCTCCCCATGCATCTGGCAGCAGCCGAAGGCTCAGCTCCTCCGTGTGGCTCCTGGCAGGGTCAGGGTGCCACCAGCCCTCCACTTTCCTGCTGCATCAGATGTGCAGGCCAGGGAAGCAAAAGTCAGACCAACTGACGGGTTTACGATTCCAGCCTGCGATTTCTGCTTCATCCACTGCCAGGCAAGATTTTGCCAAGATACATATTAGGCAGCTGCTCAGGACACTGTTGTTTTGTCTGTACCACCCCGAGCATGCTGTCTGTCTGTCTGTCTGTCTCCAAGACCCCACTTTCAAGCCGGTTCTGCTGTTCCCTCAGGTGGCCAGAGTGTGGTTGGGGAGAAGCATCTGGATGCTTTCTGTACCTCCCAAAGGACTCAGTGCCGCAGGGACTGGAGGCATCAGGGTTGGGATGCAGCTCGTGACCATCTGTCACGCAGCCCTCCTCCTACCCTGGCTTCCACATAGCCATCTCTGATGTGTCCTGGTGGACGAGGGAGCCCAGCCAGGCTCATCAAAAAACCCCTACCACCACTGACTGCTCACGGGGCCGTACTCTGCTCTGGGACTCCAGCCTGGCCTGAAGCTTGATGCTCTTCTGCCATCGCTTTCACCATGCTAAAATCCTCAGTGTATCTTCTCCCCTCTCTGCAGCATCACAAACATCATTACTATGATTTTCTCCCCAAATCTCTCATTCCTCCAGGCACCAGATGAGGTGCCCTTTACACCATGTTATCCCCATCATGTGCACATCAGTATTTCAAACTCTGGTTTAACTGGAGTCACGGCTCAGCTGGGTCCTTTCCCATGGGGAAAACACATTTTGCTCCCTCCACCAAACCTCCCCCATGGAGAGGGGCTGGCACTTTCTCATCCTGGCACGTGTGAGGATTGCTCTGCCTGCTTGCAGGGCATCTTGCCCTCCCTCCTTCTTCCTCGGAGAAGAGCATACATATGTTGTGTGTACATATGGGTTCTTCTCCCCCCTCCCTCTTGGTGCATTGAGTGTTGCATCATGTTTCACTCTTGTTGCCGCTCCTTCTGCACGTGCTGCTTTGGATTTGTGGGTGGGAGCAGGGTGGAACCCCTCCTGTAGGCATGTGGGCATGCTAAGAGGGAAAAAGGATTAAAAAGAAAGAGAGAGAGAGAGAGAGAGAGAAAAAAAAAAAAAAAAAAAAAAAAAAAAAAAATATTTTGGAAGATGGGGTTTAAGAGCAGAGAAAAACAAATGGAAGCTGGTGCCAGGCTGAAACAAGCAGCTGGCTGCCAGCACAGCAGGCTGGGAAGAAGTTGGGGGAAGAGCTCTGTGCCATGTTTGGGTTGCTTAAAAAAATACACCCTCCCTCCCTCGCTATGCCGCCTCTATTTCTCACCCGCCCCGTGAGCACGAGGAGGGATTCGGCTTCCAAAGGCAGGCTTGCAGGAAGTTTGTATTTAAAGCGATGTCAAGGGATGCAGAAGGAGAGTGTCCACCGATGCGCACGTGGGTGTGCATGCGAGTGCCCAGGGTCCCCCGGCTCACAGGCACCTGGGGGGGCTGGCGGTGCTCGGGGTTGCTGCTGTTGCAGCTGTGTAGAGATGCCAGGGCATTGGCAAGCATGGCACGATTTTCATTTTTATTTTTTTTTTTTTTTTTTTCCAATGGAAGAAGTGGGAGGGCTGGGGTGGAGGAGAAAGAAGGGGGGGTGGAAGGTTGCAACGCTTGGCTGGAAAAATTTAGAGGAGCACAAAGGAGAGAGCGATGAAAAGGGGTGGTGGGAGGTGGGAAGGAGGCTACGAATGGCCTGCTGTGGGAAGAGGTTTTGGTTTGCTGAGTGGGGTGGTTGGGAGCAGGCTGGGGATGCGGGGAGATGCCGGGGGGGGGCCTGGGGAGGCAGGCGGCGGCAGAGCAGAGCGCCTTGTTTTCGTCCTTTCTCTCCTCCTCCCTCCGCTGGGCGCTTGGAGGAGAAGAAAAGACAAAAAGCTGAACCGGTGCCAAGAAGGAGCTGCAGCGACTCGAAACCGGCGCTCTGTGCCGCACTAATATTTCCAAGCAGGGCTGCTCTCGAGAGCAGTGAAACGTGCCGGGAATGAGAATGGCTGTGGCGCGGGGCCGCCAGCCGGCTTCAGGAGCCTTCTCCCTCCTCCTTTGCCTTTTAAACGCGACTCTCTTCCTTTCCATTCCACCCTCGGCAGGATTTAGGGATCCTTGTCCTTGGCTTTGCATAGGTCCAGGTAGAGCAAGGGGGTGGCCGAGAGCTGGGCAGCCCCTGACAGCCCCAGCAGCACTGCCCCTGGGCACAGCATGGCAAGCACTGGACAGAAATTCTGTTTTTTCCCCCCATTTCTAGCCTGGGTGTGTGCATTATCAAGCTCTCGACTATAGGATTATAAGTGGGTAACCGAGAACGAGGAATAAATCCCCTCCTGCCCACCTCTCCTGCAATCCCTGCGTAGAGGGATTTTTAATTTTCATGTGTTTTTCCTAGCAAGGAAGAGAAGACCTGATTCCCCGGGAGTTTTCTGATTGTTTTCCCGTTGCCACTCCTTCTCCTCCTCACTGTCCTCCTCCTCTCGCAGTACCCATAAGGCTGCTCTCGCTGCTCTGTATCATGATGCAAGGTTACTTGTAGGACACGCGAAGCTCTGCAAGGTGCAGCGTCGCCTGCCTCGCTGCTCCCCAGCGCTTCTCATTTGGTGAGGGATGAGGCAGTTTCCAGGCTGCCTGGTGCAGACGCCTGGCTCTGCTGCACCCCCGCTTCATGCCATTCAGGGGTTTCTGGTGCTAAAACCCCTTCCTCCAAATCAGCCTGGGTAAAAAAAAACTAGTAATCATCATACGGGGCTGAAACTTTGACAGCAATTTCTAAGGTTGGTTGATTCACCTGGAGTTTTGCTGCCACTTTTGTCTGAAAGAAAACCTTTTGCCCTCTGGCTCCCCTCTTCCCTTAATTCACAAGCTAGGTAAAGGTACATGCAAATAGCTTTTTAATAGCTTTTTTTTTTTTTTTTTTGGGGGGGGGGGGGGGGGCAGGGGGGGGAACGAACCCTTTTAAAAAAATTTTTAACCATTTAAAAATGGTTACCAGCACAAGCATTCTTGCAGGAGCCCAGTATTTGGAACTCAATGCAAAAATCTGTCCCCCCACCGCACATTTCTTTCTGACTCGTGCTGGGATTTGAATCTGACATTTCAGGTTGACTTTGCAGAAATCGGGGACTGGGGAAAGAGAAACTCCTGCCTTTGGGTTTGAAAACAGGTCCAGATCCTGTTTTACCAGCAGCTGCATCACTGACACAGCCAGCAGGTCAAGTTCAAGGAGGGTTTTCCAAAGCAGGGGCAGCAGCTCATTAGCTTGCCACGTCTCAGGAGTTTGGGGGTGGTTAGCTTGGCCCAGTTCATGGTCCCAGGTGTGGGATCCCCGTGACATCTCCCTCACCTGAAAATCCTGCCCTAGTACATATCCAAACCACTTTAAACCTCGCATTTGTTTTTGGACACGTAGGCCTGGTTTTGGAGCACCTGATTCTGCTCAGGTAACGCCTTTTGGAAACAGTGTGATAAATGGAGGGAAACGCGGTGTGGCTTAAATGTATTATCCAGCCCTCTGTCCTCATCCTCCTCTTCTCCAGGCTCAGTCCCAAATTAACACTGTTAGGATAGGCACTCATTCCTGGGGTAACACTCGCCAGCATTGTAGGGAGGATGTCTACAGTAATGGGTTTCTCTCCATTCCTCCTCCCAGCTGTGCTTTGACCTTGGCTGACAAGGTTGTTGCAGCCTGATTTGGTCTGGAGCAAAGGAGATGCTCTTGCCTCTTCTTGCTCTTTGTTCTTTGACACAGGTGAGAGTTTTTCTGTGCTTGGCCAGGAAACGTTGGAGTGGGTGAAAAAAACATGGCAAAAGTCAGCATGCCTTCCATCAGATCCCACCTGGTCTTAGTGAATAAAGTACATATATAAAAATATGTGCTTGGGTATGCAGACATGGTCTTGCTGTTTGCTTTTCTGTTGTCTCTTCTTTCTCGGTGAGATGAGCCATGTAGTCAAGCTACCAACCTCACCCAGGGCACATAACTATGTGGATCTTGACTGAAATTCCCTTGCTAATGGTTTTGGCTGGTGCTGCTCCTCTTCCTGTGGGCACAGCCCCCTCTTTTTAACCTGAGATCCCTCAGCATGGGATGCCAACCTGCAAAAGCAAATGGCAGGAGTGGGGATTAAAGCCCACATGAAACTGAGCAAAGGAGACCCTGGCAACTTTCCTAAGCCTCATGCACCTGCACAAAGCATGGCTCACACTTCTAGATGTGCACCAGCTTGTATTTCCTACACAATTACACCCCTTAATACTCCACTTAACAAATAACAATTACCTAACAGATTTATAGAGAGGATCTCAAATGTATGGACAAAAAGTTAATGTAGACCAACAGCATCCATGCGCACAGAGTAGCATTGTATTGTGTGTCATTTGGGAAGGTAAACTGAGGACAGCAAATGAAGAGACCTTCCTAAAGCTTTATATTTCAGAGCACAGACCTCTTCTATTTCTTCGGTGTCTTGGCAGTCCTCTGGAGTAAGGGAACTTTTGTAAGGGAGCTTGTCCATCTTGGGGCAGAAATGTTTCTCCTCCCAAATAGTCCAGGTAAACCATCTGGCCATGACATCCCACTGAGCATTGCAATGTAGTGACAATGCAGCTGAACATCTTTGTCTTTATTCCTCCCTGTATCAGAGGTGTCTCTGGGTGTATTTCCCTGAAAGATGATATCTCATGAATCTCCAGTTGCTTACTTCAAACCTCTTTTCCTTTTAACACTCTATACTGAAACCTTGCTTGCTTGGAGTTGTTATGAGATGACTTTCACCTGTAAGGGTTTATCCAGAGGACTCTTCCAAGGCTATCTTGCACCCCTTCTCCACACACCTTCCCCACTCCCAGTCTTATTTTTCTTGGACTTGTAGCCTCGCATTTCTGTAATCTAAATGTGCAAATGCTTTGCAGTCACAGTCCAGTAGCTGGGTTAATCTCAGACCCCTGGAGTGGCAGATGGCTGATTTGTTGCTGATTCCAGTTACAGAGAATTGTGCCACCTATTATCTTTGCACAGGCTGCCGCTTAAAAGGATGCCTTGGGCAAAATCAGTGAAAAGCAAAGCAAAGCAAACGCTCTCTGATCTGCATTACCCAGGTGAAAATGTGAAATATTTCACCTTCGTGTGAAGGGCTTTAGAGGTGGACAAAGGGGGAGAGGAGTTGCGAGGGGGAGAAGGGAAGATCTCATTTTTGTACCAGAAGCGTGGAATCACAGGGCAGAGTGGGTTTGCCACAGTCATGATGCTGAATCACAACCACTTATTCTGTTTTAAATGGTTTTGCAATGTGGTAATCCTTGGCTTCAGCTCCCTGCTTTAACTCTTAAACAAAGCAGATGGGTTGGCATCATGGGACACCGTGCTGCTCTTCCCAAGCCTCCCCAGAGCGGGCTGTCCTAGGGATCAGTGGCTTCACTCCCAACTATCACGGCTTGGGACGCACCCTGTGGCTACCAGGGAGAGCCGAGGTGGCCCCATGTTGCCACTGTGTTTGCCTGGGCCACCCAGAGGAGAAATCTGCCCATCTGCATGGGTTGAGGAGAAGCCTGGGGGACCTTCCAGAACTGAGCAGGGATGAGGCAGCCAGGGGTGAACCCCAGCACCGTGTGCTCAGGGGGTGGTGGGCACGCAGAAAGATGTAAAGATGTAATGAACTGGAAAAGAGCAAAACTTTGGATACTTGTAACTGTTTTCCTCACGGTCATGCCCACAATGAAGATTCTTTCTTTTCTCTTTTCTCTTTGCTCTGGGAAACACCACAGAGCCAGATGAAGAATTTGGGAAGAGAGTGTGGGTTCCCTGTGCAGAGTCCAGTGACGAAATCTGTGAACAAGGTAAGAACAAAGGGTTGTGGCTGTGAAGGGTTTTGTTGCTTCCTTTTCCCCTTCCAAACCTGTTATTGGATTGTTAGACGTGAAATGTAGGATGTGTGCAGCACAGGAACTGATATTCCAAGTGCTAAGTGAAAGAGCCTAAAAAGATCAAGCTAAATAGGGCTTCTTTTTATTGCATGCCATTATGATGGTTTGGGTTTTAGAACAGTTTGTATTGTATCCAAATGATCTATGTGTGAATAATTGTTACCAACCTCCTGACACCAGGACCTAATTAGGAAGTAAGAGCCTTAAATAGGCCATTTGCGTAGTGAGCTTCCATATGTCTCCTTGCGCAATTTATTTGCTTCACTCCATTGAGATATAATGAGAATGAAACTCCTCGAACTGCCTTTGACTCTGAGGCTCTCCTCTTCATCTCCTCAGCAGTTAGAGCCCACTATTAAGAAGATAATATCTATTTCCCTTTGTTCAGAAAGAAAAAGCGACTGTACTGCTACCCTTATTCCAGATTGGTCAGGTTTTCCTATTTCCCATTTTCCAATGGAAATAGGAAGGGAAACAGCCAAACAACCAGCACACAGCCTGTGAAAAATGTAAAGCTGTCAGAGGAAGCATGAGGAAGGTTAGGACATGCCAATCTCGAAGGCATACTATCCACTGTAACTAGGGCTCCTGAAATCCTGCTGAAGACTCATGTCCTTGTTTCTCAGTTGATTTACAGGTCCCATTTAAAGAGCTCTAAGCTGGGTCTGTTTGGATTTCTTCCTTCTAGGATGTTAGCAAGGGGGAAAGGTTGGTTCAAGGCTGCTGTAGTTTTGTCCTAGTTTTGAATATTTAGCTCAATTTGGAACAACACTCATTCTGAGGCACTCTGTTCACGTTATTTTGCAGAGAGCATTCTTTAAATATAGTTTCAGATGATATCCTTTATTTCCAAACACCTCTTACATGCATGACTCCACCCCATCCTTCATTCTTGTACTCCTGTCATCCTCAAGTTAGCAAAACTTAAGCTTGGGTTGGGGTGCCATTTTCCATAGAAGTGAACTTTAATGAGTGCTCAAAGTATTATCTTCTTTCCCCTTTCCTTTCCTTTCCTTTCCTTTCCTTTCCTTTCCTTTCCTTTCCTTTCCTTTCCTTTCCTTTCCTTTCCTTTCCTTTCCTTTCCTTTCCTTTCCTTTCCTTTCCTTTCCTTTCCT
>NC_048926.1:4168911-4190463 GCF_011077185.1 Oxyura jamaicensis | reverse complement strand
TCTCTTCTCTTCTCTTTTCTCTTCTCTTCTTCTTTCATTATCGGGGTCTTATTTCATTTCCCAGTGCAAGTCAGTTTCACGTGCAATGATTTTGTTTATGATAATTCAGTTGCATGTTCCCTTCCAGGAATTGCTGTTGCCTTCCAGAAGGGAGGTTAGTGCTGGTCCCCTTGCAGTGATAATTATAATCAGACCTGTCAGCCTTCACACAGTCTACGCTTATCACTTGCATTTAGGAGGATTTTTCCTGAAGCCTATTACCAGTGCAGCTTCTTAGGGAAAAATAGTCATGATTTTTCAGCTAATCTTTGATGGCTCTCAGCTCTGAAAGCACAGAGAGGAGCAAAATGACTGCCAGTTGCAGTTAAAGGCACTGTCTGTCCATCGGGGTGTAAAGCTCTGCATCTGGAGAACAGGGATAGGACAGACCAGGGAGCACAGCATTTTAATGTGGCTGTGACAACTCTTCAGGTGTGTGGGAGAGGCAAGGCAGTGCTTTTCTAACTGCAGCACTCCTCCTGCGAGCTCTGCAGACCTGCCAGACAAGGGCTCTGGGTGGCAGGTGGTCCTTGACAGTGGCACCTTCTATCCCCACTGTTTTGGGCAGCAATCTGTGCTTTTGCCCATGTCAAGCCGCTTGGCCCTGGATGGCCAGAGGAGCGGCTGCTGTCTGCAGCGCAAGCTGGAGGTGATGGCTGGCATCCAGGGATGGGCCCAGCAAGGGACTGACGGACCTGCTGCCACCTGCATGCAGCACTGTGGCTGTGACTGACTGGCCAGTGCCACATTGAGATGTCACTTGGTGTTTTCTCCATCCCGGGACGTATAGAAAAGTACCCACCCTAGTGTTTTTTCACTGGGAGAGGCATCCCACCATTTAGTAGAATCCCTCTCGTTTTCACTCCATTACGCCCATTGATATGCTAATAACCCCTCTCTCTTTGGCTTTTGCTTTTTGCTAACTTAAAAAAGCAATATGACAGTTTATACCTTTTCATTAGTCTAAATGAGTGATGTATTTTTCAGTCCCTCCTATCTTATCACTACACTCTTCTTTATATTCTCAGAGAGCTGGGCTCCCTTGGAGCTGAAGATGGTCAGCAATTATTACTCTTGTAGCAGAGGAAATGGTGGGACAGTGGGAACTTGTGTTCTCTGCAGCTATGTATTGACAGTGTGCAGGGAAATGATTTGCCTTTGTTTTATTTAAATTTACTGGCAACTCGAGATTTATTTATCAGGTGTCACTCCCTGAAGGAAGATAAATGCCACGTAGCAAAGACTTCATCTATTATACAAACAGATTTGAAGGCTTTGCTGTTGCATTTCCCTGCGTGCTGCAAGGAGTAAAAATGCCTTTGGCTGAACAGAGTGATACTTAGCAGTAACATCTTATGACCTTTTGATCAGCTGAGATCTCAAGCCCAGTGGACAGATTATGATGTGATGGAAAGAGGGCCAGGAATAGCCTTTTTATCGTGAGATCCTTCCTGTGAATATCCTCCTTTGTTATATTCAGGTGGTTAATCAGCAGGGCCAGGACCATCATTTGAAAACAGGGGAATGAAATATTGGAACAGGCGATCCAAACACACTTGAGTTTGCCAGCTCCAGTTGGATATTACAGCTTACAGTTTCTTCCTAATATTCCCCTACCCTTCTGTTTCTATCAAGCATGGGTGACGTTGCAACATCTGCTGTCACTAATAACCCCATTTTGGCAGAAAAATCTACACGAAATGGACCCGGAGTCCTTGGACTGCAGGGAGCTGCAGTCCCCAAATCCAAGGGATGCACATTGTGAATACAGATATCTGACACTGAAGGGAAGCACTCACATGGAAATGTCTCCCTGTCATTTCTGAGATAATAACAGTAACGCTTAAACCTATTTCAATCCTATTTAGAAAAAAAAAAAAAAAAAAAAAAAAAAAAGTGTAGGTTTTAAAAAATGTATAGCCCTTCTAGTATTTTTATTTTCATGAAACCAGAGAGAAATGAGAATAACTTTTACATCAATCTTGCCTACTGCTAGCTCAGGATTTCTCCTTAAACTTTGTAGTAGGTTTAAATTAGCGTCCTTTTTATCTTAATGGGCAATATTAATATTCAGCGTCCTGGATAATAGCACATGAAGAAGAATGCTCATTCCCTGCTAAGTCTGCACATTGGGAATAGTTGTGCCCAAGTTTGATCTGGCTGCCAAGGCCACTTCTGGATAGGCACTGGTGAAGTCTGAATATTTTCGGGTCTGCATGAGCCATGCACAGGCAGTCTCTGCTGGTTGTGGACTCAGCAATATAGCCCTGCATGTGCTAAAGTGGGGATATCTGAGTTGTACAAGTGTTGTTTCTTCTTAAGCCAAGTGATCTACTCATTTCCCCAAAGGGAGAGAGAGAAGGGCTGGCGGCACACGACTCCTGAGCTACTCTCATCGTAGTGGGGATGCTGAGGCACCAGGTCTGGAGAACAATAGCTGCCACAGCCCTAAGGAAACTCTTTGAAAATGATAAGGTTATGGAGGTGGAGGAAATGCACAGCAAGACACCATCTCCTCTTATCTCCCCCAGCCTCTTCAATCAGGTGCCTGCTGGGCTTCCCACTCCTCCTTCCTTTAGCACTAGATCATAGGATCATAAGGCATTATCTGCTGGCATTAACTCATCCACCATCCTCCTGGCATTATAGCTCCCTGAGTCAGGCAGCCACAGCGAGACATGGACGCTGTGAGCCCACATTAGGCTTTGAACCGCAGCTGCCAGGGCTGCAGAGGTGTCCAAGCAGGAGCTGCGAGGAGGCACCAGCTGCCCGACACCAGTTTCTGCCACCTTTCCTATGGAATTGCAGAGGGTGGGTGCGACATCAGGAAAGTACTACTGCTGAAATACAGCTGGACAAGTATACATGGACAATAATACATTGAAATACATGGGCATAATACAATAAATATAAGGACAAGTTCTGGAGCATCTCAAGTGAAGCTGTTTGAAGAGGTGGGTTCCTTGGAAAGGAGCCCGTCTGAGAGTAGTAGCTTCTGATGGTAGCTTGGAAACTTTTCCACCGAGAAGTCTTTGTGGTGTGCATGGTGATCAGGGTGTAGGTATGAAATGCTTGTAGTGCTTGAGTCTCTGTGGAGATCAGGAGCTGGTCTGGGCTTGGGTCACAGCATACCAAAATCTTCCCTCTTTGTGTGGGATTGCTTTAGTGCCACTGGGTCTTCTGCCAGATGGCCCTGGTCCCGATATACTCAGTTCTTCTCAAGGCGAGCTCTTGTGTTCAGTTTCTTGTAGCTCAGAGGGACCCATGGAAACAGGCTCACTGGCCTTCAGGTCAGCACAGAAGCTCATAGAGAACATCTTACGGTCCTCCAGAGCAGTATGGTTAGAACATATGGTAACCACTGGAGGTAGAATGCTTTGTTGGGGGCATGCAATTTAAAGTGACAAGTGTTGAAGAGGTGGTACCAGGAAGATGACAGTGGTGTGGCATGGGAAAAAGAGGACAGTGGTTTGTTTGTGGAGTTAAGCTGCCTGTGTATAACATCTTTGGCATTTTAAACATAGAACATCTGGTTTCTTGCAATTATTCTTAGGCTGCAGACATCAGCGATCTCTAGCTTTTCATTGAGTAAGAGTGGTATCATGAACCAGCAAAAGGTTATTGTTATAACCAAATTTAAAGCCATACACCTCCCTTCACCTTACTGGAAAGTGATGACCTTAGGCAGGAGAAGGGGAAGAAGGACATTTATGTCATACCAGTGCCTTAGGCTGCATCTGTCTTAAGCAAACAAAGTCGTGTCTGGGAATGTTTCGGGGCTCAGGAATGAATATACGTGGGCATACTAAAACTACTATACCTTGGCATGCTTTTGGTCCACGACAACTAGAAAACTCTTAAATCATTCCTAACCATGGATCAGGGCTCATCCCAGTGAGCTGTTTGCATTTAGCTGCTGTGTTATGGAAGCTAAGACATGGTTGTGAGCAGAGATATGAACTGCTCTGTGCCAGCTGGCCACAGTGCCTGGGAATATTTCTGGGCACGTTTAACTTGCTAGTGGCTGAAGAGGCTTAGACCCAACTAAGAAACTGGACTCCATCATCCTAAACTCCATTTGTCAGCAGCAGGAGAGAGAAGGGAGACACCATTGGGGCTGATTCAGCCTCCTGTGGTCCTGACATTTCCAAACTGTAGGCAGAGGCTGAGGCTGCTGAGCCTACAGGGCTCAACACGCCAACAGAGGAGAAAAGTCCATACTGGCCCCATAAAGTCTATAGCACCGATGCATGTCCTGCATATTTATGAGTTACCTTCCCTGCTTCTCTGAGCTCAGAGAAGTTTTAAGTCATTGAGTTTTCTTTCCTGAAACAATAAGGGCCATTTTCCTTCGCAGGAAGAGTCTCCTTCTCCCTCACCATGTGGAGACTCCTTTTCCAGAAGGCTCCTGCCATGAGACTGGTGTTCTGTGTAATTTCATTTTAATGGTTTGGTGGCTGATAGTTAGGTGTGTCCATTGGAGACAATTGTCTTAGACAAAAAGCTTATTGTCAGTTTGCTTAGATATAATAAATTTGCTCATGGAAGGATATGGCATTATGTCATTTAAGTATTAGGAAACTCTTTGTTTGATAAAGAAACTTCTGTTTCAAGATATCCAAATATATGGATGGATTTTTTTCACACTGAATCAGAAACCTAGATGAAGAAATAACTTTGATTCCACTATTGCAACCAGAGTATAAAGTGTCATTATCTTTTCTTTCACTGAAATCTGCTCATTCACAAGATGGTCTGATACAACAAATTGAAGTGTTTTGTTTAAACATATCAAATAAAACATTTTCCCTTCAAGAATACCTAAAGTGTTTGGTCACAGTGGGGATGAAGTTATTGATTGAATCTGGCACTTATTTGGAAATGTGACCTTAATCTGCAGGTTTCAGTGATGAACATATTTTCCCCAGGTGTTTCAGCAAGTCAGATAAGAAAATCATATTTTTGACATGTTAAAGATGTTCCTTTTTAGACAAAGAAAGTGATATCCCAGCCGTATCATCGAGACCCATTGCCCTGTGTTGCTTGTTAACAGCTCCACATTTATTGTTTTGGTGTCCCAGTTTGCTATCAACTATCAATGCACCGCTACATACCAAATAATCAATACTTCTGTCAGTTGAGTATGCCCTGGAAATATAATATTACTGTTAACATCGATCCACACAGCAGAAATCAAGGCATCAACCTCTGCAGTCATTACTTGCTAGCAGCCTGGGTTTTTGCTTGCAGAGCAGCCAGGTTGATAATCACAACAGCCGCAGTCCCCTGGAACCGATGTTTTTGGCGCTCCTTCCTTCTGTGCCTAATGACCAACATGGACGTGAGCACGAGTGTGTCAGCGCACACACCACCTGCAGATATGGTGCACAAGGCTTCATTTCAGCCTGCTTCGGTTGCTGGGTGCAGCAAAGCAGCTGCAGGCAAAATCCAGAGGCACCAGCCTGATTCCGGCGGGGAGGAAGGAGGAGCGGTGCTCCACACTGCCGCCCGCACACCCCTGCAGGTTTGGCGCGCCGTGCCCTATCCCTAACAGCTTTGTGATGAAGTCGTGAATGAAAGTTTGGCAGATTGATTTTACAATTGTCAGTCTTCCCAGAACCAGACCAGAATTTCATTAACTAAGACAGAAGCATGATTTCCTATAAGCTCTTTCCAGATTTTACTAGATCCAGATAAATTAAATCAGTATTTTATCTGTATGCCACCAAAATTAGTTGGCACGGTGCTCCCCACACAGGAATAATATTGTTCCAGTCCCTTGTATTTCAGCAGGAACTGCATTATGGCATTGATAGCATTTCTTCGTGAGCTCTGCTTGATCAACAGGAGTGCTGGGGAAGGAAAACCCAGATGTGAGCAGGGAGGCTCAGCAAGGAGACGTGGGCACTGGGGAGAAGGGAATGGCTCCACCAAGCCATAATTCCCCCAAGGAATCAGCTAATGAGAGCAGGAGGAGCCTACCCTATGGCAGGAACAGCAGCAGCTGCCCAGCCCTGAAGTGGCCCCATCTGTGCCTAGGTGACCCCGCTAGTGTGGCTTCCTCTGCTCAGCCATCCCTGGGAACCCCAGGAAGCTGGCAGGAATGCATTTATGTGAGGAGCAAGAGATGTATATTTTATCTTTCTGGGAGGAATCAAGGTTAGGTTTGGTGTTCTTGGAGCAGTCTGAGACACAACGCAATGCTCTGCATCTACTGGAGTTTCCTAAAACCCATCCTGATATCAAAGATTAAATTTCTGCACTAGTTCAGATAGGGAAGAAACAGCAGTTCAGACCCTTGGCCAGCTGGAAGTGGTGTGACCTACAGCTCATGACTGCTACTGTGCAATACGCAGAGTCAGAGAGTAGGTCATCATCAGCTGTGGCTGTGTGCTGTCAAATAAATAAATAAATAAATAAATAAATAAAAAAGGCAATGCCATTGCTGCACACTCTTCAAAACATTTTTTTCCCTTCCAGCAGTATCACCTCTTCTCTGCACAGTCTCAGCAGCTTGCTTCAGTTGCTGAAACTGAAACCACAAATGATGTCATTATATCTTTTTTTCATTGGAAGGTGAATGACTGGCCATTTCTGCCCTTATCTCCTCTTGTAGATAAAATGCCCCAAAATGCCATCATTGAAGTTCAGAGGTCACCGGTGACTTTAAAATCCTCTCCAATTGCCTTGGATCAAAACCAAATGAAATAAAAATCAATGTGTGAGTCAAGAGGCCAAGACACCAAAATGATGTGTCCAACGCAAGCAGCTTGCTGGTTTCAGAGCATTTCTGGCAGCCATCTGCTTGTTTGAATTTGAGGATGTGACGCTTTTAAAAGTCAGAGAAAAAACACACGCTCAACCACAGTCTTCAGATATTTTGCTTGATAACAGGATTCTCTTTTTTGTGCCCATTTTTTGCAGCCTCGAGAATGTCCTGTTTTGCAATCATACTGTCAGCAGGTGTTCATGGTACTGAAGCACCACGTTGTGTAATTCTCTAATTTAAGAACAAAAAAAAAAAAAAAAAAAAAAGTTTTTTGAAGCCTCAAAACATTATCTCCTCATCCTTCTTCATGAATGAGCAACAAAACAGAGTGTGTTATTAAAACTCAATAGCCCCTCATTTATTTACATAGATAATGATTGGCCCTTTTTAGCTAAAAAAATACTTTTTTTTTTCTTTTTTTATATTTTTTTTTTTTCTCACTACTCCTATTTCAACTCTGTGGTCTCAGCCTTGTCCCGTGGAACAAAGAAAAAGATGGTTTTATGGATGTGTTAACCGAGACACCGGTGACCGAATCACATTAAAGAGCTAAATTCCGCTTTTATTCTTGAAGGTGGTTGGGATCAAAGCACCACGAGGCTGGGGCTGGAGGGAGAAACTTGAACTCACAGTGCATCCTTCCCGTGAACAAATAAAGACATCATAGATCCTCTCGCTATCATCGTGACCCCTTTAATCAGCAGCATGTCCGCAGCTAAGAAGACGGTATTGTGGTAGTCCATAAAAATCCCTGCCACAGTCAGAGCATCATAAAGCAAATGTGAGATTGTTCCTGGCCTGAAGACTGCATGACATTAAAAGGTTCAGATGGGAATCAATGTATGGGCAGAGGCAGGAAGGCAGCAGTGGGAAAAGGCTTTTGGGTGCCTCTCGATGCAGCCAGCTGTGGCCAGCTGTTACTGGGCTGTCTGCATGGTGATGGGAGAGGTTTGGAAGAGGGCTGGAGGCTGTGTAACAAGAGCCTTTCCTCTGCAGGAGAGACAGCCTTGGAGAGGAGATGAAGGTACGCTAGCAGAAGTTGTTTACCCTCTTACTTGGCAATTGCTTAGGGAAAACATTCTTTTGGGAGGTTTTTTTTTTTAAAAAAAATATATATATATATATATATGAATAAGGCATTCATAAAGTAATGAAAGCTACATTTTCATCGATTATAATGACTCCATTAAATTCTGGACACTTACCACATCACAATGTTTATCTGCAAGGCAATATTTCCCCGTGCTTAATAAAAGGGAACAGCAGGAGGACCGCAGCAAATTTAAGCCACTTCTAGCACTCAGTGTCAGGATTTTAATGGCACCCATATTGCCTTGGCTTCTTTTTATATCTTCATCTTGCTTTATGTAACAATACTTAGTTTTTATGTCATGCTTTTCGCACATAAATCTCAGGGTCTCACAAGGCAGAGCGGGACACTGTGCCCATTTCAGAGAACAGAAAAAGCACTCGGTGAGGCAACTTCATTGTGGCCACAGAGCAGGTCAAAAGTGCTGCTGGGAGGAGACCTCGATCTTCTTAAATCCTGTCCCAGGAGTGTACTACATCTCCAATGGCAGCCTTTACCTGCTTGTAGACAGACTCAAGTCAGGGTGTGAATCCTAGTCTTGCACTAAAGCAGGGTGAAGGGAGCAGGCATCATCCCATTGGCTTCAAGGCGCCCTGAGTTGCAGCCAGATAATCTTCCCTGACAGAATCAAGCATTGAGAATTGCTAGCAGCATGAGAAAGATCACTTTGGTAGAGAAATAGTGTGGTGCTCCCTGTGTTTTTCTTCCATTTTTATCACTGACCAATGCCTGTTGACTCTTTCTGGAGGGATTTGCTCTAAGTCCTGTTTGGCACAGAGAAGGGAAGAGATGATCTTTTATTCCTTGAACTTGCCTCTTTGTCATCTTCTGGCCTCAAATGTGCTTTGAAAGTAGCTCGGGTCAGTCGTGCCTTTCTGATGCTTTGTGGAATTTACCAGACCCCATGTTGGGGTTCACCCCCTTGTTGGGGTCTGGTGGTAGCAGTGACATGGGAGGCACCAAGGCATGAGGACAACATTGTAATTCCCTCTGAAAGCTTATTGTGACACTAGATCACCCATAATGAGCCAGCTGTTTTGGGTGGAAAGGCACCCACTTGCTTAAAATGGGACTTCTCCCCAACTTTGTGTATCTGTGGGGGTCCTAAAAGCTCCAGAGCAGGGGCTTGATCCTGAAGCCATCTTCCTGGTCTCCAGATCAGGAACTTGTGGTGTTCTTAAATTGCCCTTCTGTGCTACAGATGGCCATGCTGGTCTTACCACAGACTTTGAGGGACCGCACGTCCTTCCAGCCATGCAGTGGTTCAAAACTCTCTTTGGCCAGCTCAAGCCAGAGAATTTTCCAAGAAGTTTTTTTTTTTTTTTTTTTTTTTTTTTTTTTTTTAATTATTATTCAGGGAATACAAGGGGGCTGGTGTCTGGCAGCTCAAATCCCAGGGAGCCAGGCTGCCAAACACCCTCTCCCTTCGGCGTTGGGAGTCTCCGAGAGAGGAGCTGCCTTTGATTTGCAGTGACGGAGGATATGACGGATGAGCCTCTCTGGGCTCCCTCCTCCTTGGAAATGAGCTGTAAATCTAAATGGATCGTATCCCAGTGAAATCGGCCGATGAATGAATCAATCAGGCGGGCTCAGAAGTCTTCCCACTGCTTCCAGGGAGAGGGCGTACTCAGAAACGACTCCCTGGTAATTGAGGAGCCTTCGTTCCACGTGGCTGCAGAGCGGCTGCCACTGCGGTTTTCCCCATTAAGGCAGCCTGTGGTTGTGCAGCTAGAGGAGGGAAGTGGGCAGGAGCATCCTTCCTCGGCATCGCTTAGAGCATGGTGCTTGGACAACGTGCCTGCAGAATGAAGCAGCCGGAGCAATCCCAGTGCTAAATCCTCCTGTGTCTGTCCTCCCCGGCCTGAATCCTCTGCAAGCAGCTCTGGAAGGGCTCAAAATAGGGAATGAGGATGCTCAGACCTTAGGTGCTGCAAGCCTAGAGCCATTTGGTAATGCTAGAGCTAATCTGAGGAGGAACTGGGGTGATGAAGAGGCTGAAGTGACTCAGCTTCCCACGTCAGATTCGTTTCTTCCATGTGTTTCTACCCCATTGCTCAGTTTGTGCAAAGCTGTGTCCCCTCCTCTCCAGGAGGTGGACAGAGCCAGGGAAGAGCATCCCAAAGTTTCTGTCTGTAGATAGTGGCCTGATGCACTCCAGAAGGGAAGGAAAAAAAAAAAAAAAAAAAAAAAAAAAAAGAGCAATCAGCTACACGAGAACCAAGCAAATTAAATGTCTGAGCAGTGTTTCAAAAGCGAACATGGGTGGCATCAGAAATTTTCCATCAGCTGTAATAACGCCAATTACTTTGCCAATTGCTGATTCCACCGTGATTTGTTTAGTGCAGCCGTGCTTCAGCCTCTTGCCTGGTCTGATAAGCTTTGTTTATGCTGACTATTCATTTGCAGAGCTTCTCTCTGTGTTTTCCTCATGATTTTCCTTTCCCCTGGGCCCAGGTGAAGCCCCGAATCATCCTCCTGCCCCTGTGCTCATTGCCAGCCAGGGTAGGCATCACTGAGGGGTGATGAGTTTTCGGGGACCAAGAGATGCTGCTGCTGTTCCCAGATACTTGGTGAGTGTGGAGATGACCTTCCCCACGCCTGTCTGCCACCACATTTAAAAAGTAAAGAATCCTCCCAAGAAGCAAAGCAACTTGTCAGGGAGTGGGCAGCTGGAGTCTGCTGGGGGCAGTGGCCCGGGGCTGTCACTTGTTTCAGGGAGAGACCTTGTGTCTCTCCAGAGGGCAAAAGCACATGAGCACACATGCGCCTGCACGCGAAGCAAGTCTCCCTGGAAAGTTATTGGGAGCTTTTCATTGCTGTTTACATTCAAGGCCATGGAAATTAATGGGTGTCTCCACAGCCACTTTGCACAAGAGCTGTGATTCTTCTCCTGCTAATTGGGGAAGAGAGCTAATCAGGGACATTTAAGTAGTGCATCTGCCTGACTGACAAGTTGAATGTAAACCACAGTGATATCTACCAGGGATTTCAGAAGCTGCTTGAATTCCCTTCCCTTACTTGGGTCAGGGCTACAGAGGGCTGGATAAAATTTCCTCCTCTGTTCCCCTGCCTGAGATGCCAAAATGTTGCTTCATCTCCCAGGTGCAGAACATCTTCACCTGCAATTTTCCTCCTCCCTCTGCATCACTAGCTCCTCAGTGATGGTGCATTTTACACGTACCATTCTTTCTCCCAGCTACTTCATGTGGTTTTGGCTGGCCACAAGGAGAGGAGGTGGCTTGTGCTTGCGCCTCCTGGCTTGCCTTCATAGCCACCTCCCGTGTGCAGGTGCCTGAAGAGCACCACCAGCAAGGAGAAAGAACAAAGCCACAATAGAACCAACCCCAGAGACAAAGGCTTGGGAGGATTTCAGCCCGATGAACAGCAGGTTGATCACTCAGGGCTTTGTTGTGCACCTGGTTTGACCCTGGTCTTTCCATGCCAGGCAGCTGGGGAGATAGCACGAGCCCACCCTCAATGGGGTGCAGCAGGACTTGTTTCCAGCCATCCTCAGGGGGACGTGAAGAAGTCCCCAGAAATGTGAGCTGACCCACAAGGTATCAGATAGAGGTGAGGCCATCAGCTCTGTCTGTTTGTACCCTGCTATCAGTTTCAGCTTTGCAGCTGGTAAACATGCAGGTGACACACTTTGCTGCTCAAAGCCCTCCTCGTCACAAGGAGTTGTAAAAGATCCCCTAGACATGTTTTCATGCCTCACAGTTTGTACCAGCCACAAACAGACACAAAGCAGATGAGCTGCTGGCTCACGTCAGAGAAATGTGGTAAGGACAGTTTGTGGGTGACCCACCTAGTAACCCTAAATGAGGAAAATTAGAGGAAAGCTTCAGAAGGATCATGGGTCCTTTTTCCAGCAGTCACTGCTGTGGACCTCATTCCCCATTGCCTGGCAGTTTATGTTGACTCCAGACTGCTACAAACTGTGTGTGTGGGTCTGAAATCTCCACTTACACAGTCCAGTAGTAATATTTTTCATCCACTTTACATTCACTGCAGCACAGCTGCCACAGCCCAGCCACCAGCTGCAAGCCTTTTTTTTTTTTTTTTTTCAAATTTCTTCCTTGGGAAAATGAGAAACAAAAATGAAAAATAGTTTTTCCCAGTCACAAACCTACTCTGTGATCAGGTTAAAAATAGATGAGAACATCTCCTACCTCCTGTCTTACCTGCGGGACGGCCTCCCATTCACAGGCAGCTTATGCATGGATATTTGTGGAACCATCAGTAAGCTCATACCATATTCAATTAACCTTCAGCTAAACCAAACATTTTTAATGTCTTGGGGATACCCAAGATTTTCCTTGTCAGAAAGCAAATCAAACTCGGTGAAGACTGGCCCCAATATCTTTAGCCTTTTTATTTATCTCAGCTCATCCTCTGTAAACTTACTGAGCACTATTGCGGGGTTATGACGTACCTAATTCTGCTTGTGTGTGCTGCAATCCTGTAATTCATCCAGAGATTTAAAATGCCAAAGGGATCACAGGGCTCAGGGTGGCTCTGTGGTATGGCTGCCGTGGTGTTAATTTTAAGGAAGGAGAGGTTATGTCGCTGCGCTGGGGTGATGCCCCACAGCCCTACATCCAAGGTTGGAGGTGGGAACTGGCTGACCAGCCCTGCAGGTCTGTCTGCTGCTGGCTAACCTGACGTCTCTGTGGGGCCATTCAGCAAAAGAAATAAAGGAAAGTTTGTCATCGGTCTCGATAGGGAGACTTCATCATTGGGTTATTAAGTAAAATTCAGAGGGTTCCCTCTGGGTACGTTCTCCATCATAGCAAAGGGAAAGATAAGCAGTGGTACTGATGCAGGTCTCATGCTGAGCACTGCAGGCTTTACTTATGTGAAACTCATGGAGACTTTGGAGACTTGCTTCTTCTTTGATCCAAAACTGCAGAATACAGTTTTGCGTAAAAAGACAGGGGAAATATCAGCTGACAACCCAATTCAGAGAATGGACAAGAAGAACATGCTGCCTTCAGCTACTGCCTTGTAGACATTTCTGCATGTTTATGTCCCCATCCATGAAATGGGAACATTAGTAATTCTCTATCTTGCAGAGAGTTAAGAAGCTAAATTAATTACTGTTTGTGAAGCTAATTGAGATTCCCAGATGGGCACTGTTTGGAACATTGTAATTATTATTATTATTATTTCCATTGAGACTTGGCTCCATATAATTAGTTTGCCATATCTGCAACCAGGTAGGCTCTCTAAAGCTATTTGGATGCATTCCTCATTGGACTGGCCCACAGAGACCAGAGTGGCATGGGGAAGCGGTGGCAACCAGGGCTGAGTGGTCTTCCAGCTCTTCTTCCTCACCCCAAACCTGCTCCCATGGCTGTCCTCTTCAGAAAGTCACCTGTCTGCAAGGGAACAGAAACCATTTAGGAAACCATCCCTATGACAAACATGTACACCGTTACAAATTATTATGGTAACTTACACGTGTGTGTGCAGTGGAGAAAAGCACAGTCCAAGGAGGGAAAAGGTTTTCTAACAGCATTTAAATGTCTCTAGGCTTGGCCATCAGTTTCTGCAGGGTTAAGCTCTAAATAAATTCTTGTGCACTGTGCACCAGTCACATACTGTTTTAGTTTATGCTCATGCTCGCAGGTGCTGCTGAGCTCAGTAATACCGAGTTAGCTCAGTATTTGCAACATAGTCAATAAACGCTGAGGCTGTCATTACTGAAGATTCACTTGTCAAACACCTCTCCCACTTAAAAGTAGCACAACAGTAGTAGAACAAAAAGACCTACTAAAATGGTGATGGTTTTAAAGCAAAACATCCCTTTAACATTATGTAAGAGCTATAGGAAGTATGTTGTTTTATTTATGAATGTGGAACTCTGTCTATTCATTATTTCCTGAGTCTGGGTTTGTCTGTTTTGCTTTTCCTTTCCTTTCATAAATAAGCAATAATTGACATTGAGACATTCAAAGGAGTTTTAAGGATCTTGAATCACCAGCAGCTTTGCCAGAGGTTTCATCTGAGAGAAGCAAAGTCACTATGAGCTGGAAAGCTGGGGGAAGAAGACAAAAATAATTAAGTCAATGTGTCAAAAATGGTTGTGCAACTTAGGCTGGAGTTGTGCTTGTTTACAGGCAACATGTTTTATCCAACCGGTTCCTGCTCTGCCCAGCATCAGCTGTGAAATGTAATTCTTTAGGATTGTGCTGATGGTTTCCCCTGCAAGTTCTTCTTCTCTTCCATACCTGAAATGTTTGATCTGCTCCTGCTCTCATGGGCTTTGCAAGGATCTGAAACTGCCAGAGCTGCTCCATTTAATCTGCTTCTTGTGTTTCACATCGCTGCAAACGGTGGTGTCAGCACAGGTTTTGAAGCAGGTAGTCCAGTCACATTTCTTGTGTGCGAAGCTCAGGGATGGGCTCTGTGCTGTGAAAATGGTTTTGAGCAAACTGAGGTGCTTCATGGTGGTCACATCTCTGTTACGGCTGGAATATAGAGGAGTAGGTACTTCCATGCTCTCACCAAGGCAGGGACACACTCAGTCCAATGCCTATATCCAATACAATCAATTTTAATGTCATGATATCTTTGTGTAACAGTCATTTTAAATCTGCAACAGTCAATATAAACCTGTAACAGTCATTCTAAATCTGAATGTGCCAAGGTACACGTGTGTGAAAACGTGTTATTTAGCCTAAAAGTAACTGGGAAATTGAAGCATTCTACTCATCTCTGAATGAATAGGAAACTAAACTCCATTTTCCAGGACATGTTGGAGGACTCTGGCACATAAATGCCTTCAAATGTCTGCCACTCTGGCTCCGAAAGATTGAAATTAGCTTTGTCATCAGTGGCATTGTGTTTTTAGGTAGGGAGTGTAGGGTTAGAGGGAGGGAGTTAATGTAATAAATAGTTATTTAATCTTCTCTATGTCCAGCGTGAACCTGCAAATAATAGAGGCACAAGCAGGGTGCTTTGGCTCTCTAGGTGTTTCACTAGCTTTCCCCATATTAGTCAGTATGCCAATGGAAAGAACAAAAATTTTAGGTCTACATTTGCAGGATTCCCCAGCGTTGCTATCAGCAACCTCCCAAACCAATCCATTCAGTTAGGCCTTTGATGTGCAATTAAACCCAGGAAAAAATAGCTTTGTGTAATGTATAAATAGAAAAGAGGAGAGATAAAGGCGGTGTTGAAGTCTCTTGCTGACAGCTTGGCATCCAAATGTTAAAGGTGCATGCCACTACCTCAACTTAAGAATGAGTCCTGAAAAATGTCTGCTGCTTTCCAAATTCCACCACCCTGAAAATTAGCACTTTATTTACTTTACAGCTGCTTCTGTTCAGCTGGGGGGTGGAAATCTGCAAGGCAGACTTTATTTGTATTACCAGCAAAAATGAATTTTTTTAAAGAATAAAATGATGGCTGCTCTCTAAGACAGTGTTTTTATTAGATTGTTTTTCTCTTTATCTCTATAAAAATAGCATTCTTGCAGGAAGCCATTAGGTTTACCCATTCTTCCTGATGAATAGCTGGCATGTGAAATATAGACCTCTTGCATGTTGCAAAAGGTCAGAGTACATGATGTGTTCTTTGAGCATCAGGGATAAGGCAGCCAGGCACATTTTGATTAACCTGACAAAAGGGTGAGATAATCCAAGTGGAAGCTACAGTATTTGAATGAACTTCAGCTGTTAATGTCTGCTGTATCTGAAGGTCTGACTGATCTCCTGCCAATTTTATAGTCGCGTAGCTCCATGGCCGAAGGGGAGCTATCCTGCTTTACATCAGCGGGAAATTCAATTTCACCTTCTGGAGGAACCAGAAATAGTTGGTGCCAAAGGATGAGGAAAACCATTCAGCTCCAGAATTACGAGGAAATGTATGCAGGAGAAAACAGGCTGACAAAGTGTGTAATTATCATCCTACCATTACCCATTTAAAATGTCCCAGCTTCCTGGGCTTCCAGGCTCCAGGAACAGCCAAAATGGAGCTCCAGGCACCAGCAAGAGCCAGGCACATTGAAGATCCTAAGCACCTTTATCATCATCATCTCTGAAGAGGAGTTGTGCAAAGGTTGAATCAGGCCCCATTTCAATGTAAAGCTGGATGATGTCTCTTGGCTCATCACATCCATCCCCTGTGTCCTGTAAACCCCTTAATACAAATCTATTAAGTCCCACCTTATCCTTAGTTTGTTTCTTGTCGCCTCTGCTTCTTCCAGGATATAGCCTTAATTTATTCACGTCCTCTTCTCTCATGCTAACAGTGTGCAAATGAGCTTAAACAGCTTGCTTATCTCCCTGGTATTAACCTCTGATACATCAGTAGACAGCAAGTGCATCCTGTCTGTCTTGCTAGACTCACAAAAGCCAAGAGAGGTTTTCCTCCAATTCGAAGAGCCCACCACTCAATTGCTGTGTGAGTCCTCATCTCCTCATGCTGCTGAATTGCTAAAGGATGCTTGGGAACTCGAGATATCTTCACTGATAACATGGCAGCAAAATGATAGAAAAGTGGTCTCAAAGGCTAGCTCTTCTTTTTGCAAACTTGCAAAGACTTTGTAAGAAGGTTTTGACATGCATAAGTTTGTTGTTTCTGCAGGAAAATATGAGATAAAATCTCCTTGCATCTTTCTGTGGCTTCTCAGATAGAGATAAGTGTCAGAATCACAATAAAAATCTGCAAGCAGAAGGTCGGTATCCCTGGTAATAGTGAGTGGGGAGGGCCAGGGCTTGGGGATGAACTCATTTCTAGATGCATATGCAAAGCAGTAATAAATGAGCTACAGTTTATTATGGGGAGAGCATCAGGTCTTCCAGCTGGTCTATTAGGACTTCAAGCCAGTATATTTAATTATGCCCTGGCCTCCTCCTTTAACCAGATTATCCCAGTGACATGGTGACTGCTGTGCCCTGCCAGCACCCTCGGGCATTGCTCCTTCTCCTTTGCTCTTTGTGGCCCTGCTGGCTGGGGAGGGAGGATGCTGGGGCTCACAGAGGGATCGTGAGGAGCTCCCTGGGTTTTATCATAAATGAAAAATAAGAATAAGCAATGTCTAAAAGAATAGTTAGTATTTTTATTATTATTTAGCACACCTGGGATCTTACAAAAGGGAGTCTTTCAATGTGGCAAGTGTGGAGAAGGGCAGTTTTGGTAGCTGGACTCCTTTCTTGTTATTAATTTGCCCATCTGTGAGCTGCAGAGAGCAGAGACTTGGTTGGGTCTCTCCCCTCCTCTTCCCTCCTGTGCACAGTACTGGCTCCAAATGCAACCACTGTGGTGGGACCCCTCTGTGCCCCCCACATCTTGGCTTCAGACACCCTACAGAAGCAACATGCTCATGATCCAAAAGCTCCGGTGTGTCCCAGCGGGATTACAGCTGCAACAACTCCACCTTCCCAGGTTGTGTTTGCTGGGTGCAGCTTGTTGAGCAAAACCCTTCTTTTTCTACAAAAAGAAAAGCCCTTAGCCTGTGTTACTTGAGGTGAGCCACCCCAGTGAGGGTCCGTTTCCTTTAGCGTTTGTTTTGTCCCACCACAATCTCAGTGATTCCTCTGTGCAATGAATTTAACTTCCTTCTCCTTTTTGAGAGGGGATAATAGTCTTTATGGTGCTTTGAAGTGCCATGTGAGCGCGAGACCATGGCTGATAGTATGACTATTACAAGGACAAAGTCAGAAAGCATGGAAGAGAGGCATGGCTATGTGGCTTCCCAGGGAGATCTGCCAGTTATTAATTAGGTTTTTGTACTTTTATAAGAGAAATTGTGGAGAAAAAAAAAAAAAAAAAGTAGCGTTGCCCAAACAAACGGTTCATACATTGCGACTATATGCACTCAATAGAACTCTGAAAAAAAAAAAAAAAATAAAAAATAAAGGTACCAAGGTAATGTTTTAAATTTTCTTTTTGAAAGGTATGCTTTCTACTGAGAGACATGGAAAAGAGAGGAGGAAGTGGGAAAACATAAATGAGACTGTAAAAAAAAACTGGACGTTTCTTTTTCCCTTAGAATATGAGGAAATATACTTCCTGATCTATTTTACATAGACTTTTCCCCAAAAATATATTGTTCCCTCTTCTCTGTTCCTAAATTCTGTCACTACTCCAGTCCTGAATTGACGTGTGACCTGCAGCAAGTGACAATATCCCTGAGACTTAGTTCACCCTTCTACAAGCCTGCTATCACTGAGGGTTTTAATGGGCTTCATCCATTAAACTCGCCCAGCTTCTTTCTGAGCTTGAGGTGAGGGTGGCACTACAAACATGCAAAGTCTGGGGAGAAACTGTCACTCCTGTTCACTCTAATGAGACTTTTCTCCTAGAGAGAACATGTATCCCATCCACTACTGTCATATACGAGCAGCTTGCTCTATACACTGCAAAATATTCCTAGAGGTGCAATTCCTCAGTTAGTTTTATGGCAGCTTCACCCAGCTCTCTTCTGATAATAGCAAAATTGTGTTTCCTTAATGCAAGTTTCTGGTGAAGTTGGTGAAGAATTTTTGAAATATGCAAGACAATTGCTTTGCTTCACCGACAGACTCTAATTTATGCTGCTGCTTACAGTGTTTCAGCCAGGCAGACACCCAAGCCATTGTCCCTGTAGAAGAACAACCTGAGATGGGTTATTTGGGTATGAAACAGGTACTGGAGTCTCTCATGGCAGTGGAAAGCTGCAGTCATACATCACTGCATGACATAATTTTTCATCATTTTCTGCCAGCTGAGCTGTGATTAAGGTGTTAGTAAGTTTGTCAATTGTCAGGTCATAAAACTGATCGTCAGAGTTGCACGAAAATGTGCAAACCTTTGAAAGCAAGCCAGGCTTTCAGGCTGCTCCAGCAGTGAAATATTGGCCTTCAATTTTCTGATCCCTCAATGAGGGCCTCAGAGGAGGTGTAAGCAGACCCTGTGTCCTGCGTGTCCATGCCATGTCCACCTTAACATCAACATGTCCCATGTGCTCCTCCAGCCATGTTTCCATTGAGGATGGCTTCTTATTTGAGCAAGGCACTGAAGAGATATGCATTGCAGGCTTCCCAGTCATTTCTTAGTCAGCACAAAATGCAATGACAATGGTTATGTGTAATGGGATGAGATAACTAACCAGTACCACACAGTGGTTACGTGAAGTAACAAGAGAAAAAGCAGACAAGCTAAAGATCATGGCCTAGAACAGGAGAGGAGGGAGTAGCAGATGATTCTGCAGCGGCCGCTCGTCGCAAAGGATCACTTTGGCATTTGGTGAGTAAGCCAAGGCCTGTTCTGTTCACAGGAGCCCCAAGGTGTTTGATTTACAACCAGTTAAAATGCTGCAAAACTTTGAAAGTGTATTTACAGCTTTCCTTTCCCTGTCTGCCTGCTGGCACATACGGAATTATGAGGTATGGGTTTGGATCGTTACTGTGGTTTTACTCATTTGCAGTTGTTCTGTGCACCATTTTGGGGCATTTTATGGATCCCTAAAGACCCACAGGCCACCCCTTGAGAAACAGCCTGGAAAGACGAGGTGGAAAAATTTTACTTCATGTGTCACGGGAGCTCCTTGGTACCATAGGAAAACTGGGAGGAGGAAAGCCATGGATCTTGGTTGCATTGCACAGAGATTTTTCTTGTACCAACAAAGTTTTTGCTTTGATTAAAGCTAGACAAGTCTGAAGTTGTTGTGCAGTAAGTACACCGTGCTCAGTGGGGAGAGTGTCGCGTGCTGCAAATGCACCCAGCCCCGTTCCAGGCAGACCACACAGCCAGCAGGTCCAGGCCAACCTTTTTGAGAAGAGTAGCTGTACAGACCTGTCCCTCATTCCACAGGCTCCCTGGGGACTGGGAGGCAGCAGGAAGCAAGGATGTAGTGCTAGCAAGATGGCCCTGCCCTGCCTTTCTGTGTCCTCCAGAAGAATGAATTCATCAGAGGTAATAAAAGTATTGGTCCCATGCACCTATTCTTCCTGGCTAAGCTTACCTCTCTGAACACCTCGTGGCTACCACGGTGTGTTATCCCCGCACCTCACAAGGATGTCAGTCCCTGAATCACCCAAGAAAGGTGTTTTTGGTGGGTCTGGGTTACCTGCTGACCACACAACTCTAACTCCAGAAACACAGTTGAGGAATGCAGGTGTTTGGGACTTCTCTGGAGAGACCCTGCTGAAAGATCTCTGGGGTGTACTGTACTAAGCATAAGCTTGCCACCCCCAGGGTTTGGAAGAGAGCAAATTCCTTCCAGGATTATAGGATTAAGAAGCTGAAAAGTGATTCAAATTCTTCAATAAAAAAAAAAAAAAAAAAAAAAAAAAAAAAAAAGAGGGAGAGAGAGGGATGAGGGGAAGCTCTTCAATGCATGCATCACTCGACGTGTTTTCCTTGTAATTAAAGGAAGTTATTGAAAAATATTTGAGGGGATTAAATGCTCAGAGTATATGTGCCGATCAAATAACACAAGAGTCTGCATTCTTCTGAGTAATCAATGGAGTGACTTGAATGGGGAGGTTCAAAAGAGCACAGTTATTGTTAAAGTGCCATTGTAGTGGTATTCACCATACTGTACAGCAGATGGACAGGCCCAAGGGTTTCCCAGCAGGGTAACTTTGCTGCAGCTGAAAAAGCAAGGACCTGGAGTTCCTATGTGGCTATTTCCACACTGATTGTTAAAATTTCAGGCAAGCTATTCTTCCCTTTCTACCCCCCAACCTGAATGCAGAAAGAGATGCTCCTAATTTCCCAAAAAAGGCTTATTTGGGACCAAAACTGCATATCACTTTCTTTTGTGCAAGCAAAATAGGAAAGGAAAAGCCCAAACAAGAAAGGTGGGTAGGAAGAGAGTCCAGGTCATAAAAAATGGGAGGGACTCGTACTATAAACAGGGAGTTGTACTTACCATTATTCTTAGCTCTGTCCTCTGATGGCTTAATTGTAAGGGATCATTATTTAGCTATTAATTAAGAGTTCTTAATGTCAAATTAAGAACTCTTCTAGACACCTGGTATCTAGAAGAGACAGTGTGTCCTGAGGTCTGTAATACTGCATCATGACCATCTCAATGCTCTGTGAGTGTTTGCCCATATATATTGCTCTATGCAGAGGTCTTCACTTTATTATGACTTTTCTTTTGGGCAGTGCAAGTGCTGATAATGGTCATAAGTGGCAGGTCTAGTAGGGGAAGGGATCTGAAGGGGATTTGAAGATCATGAAGCTATGGGATTTTTTGCCATTTTGCATGAAATCTTGAATTGGATTTCCCTGTGTTACCTATGTTGTGTTTTCCTACTTTCAGCAGTCCTGCAGGAGGAAAACTCCTGACTTTAGAGAAAACCTGGCCCCAAGGTTGTGCCTCTGTCTTTGCTCCTGCTCTGCCATGCAGCCTAAGGCAAGATGCCTCACCTTGTTAGCTCCATTTGTATTTTACAAATGAGCAGATTAATAATATTCCCCTCAATCCCTGGAGCGTGTGAAGTTTAATTAATGGTTGAAATGTGCTTTGAGATCTTCACATGAAAGGTTCCATATAATTGCACAGAGAAAGATGATACTTACTCGTCTTGTACTATCTTTTTATTTAGAAACTCTCACAAAGTTGAAAGATTTCCTCTCCTCTCCTCTCCTCTCCTCTCCTCTCCTCTCCTCTCCTCTCCTCTCCTCTCCTCTCCTCTCCTCTCCTCTCCTCTCG
>NC_048926.1:4141049-4168811 GCF_011077185.1 Oxyura jamaicensis | reverse complement strand
CTCCTCTCCTCTCCTCTCCTCTCCTCTCCTCTCCTCACATCAAGTTAGTAGACGTGTGGTCTTCTAAATCAAGTGCAATAAATATTATCCTCACTTACAAAGAGTATAAGGTCACAGAAGTACCAAAGGTATGGGCACCTGGAGAGTGAGCCATCAGTCTGATACTGGTACTGGTCACCTTTAGAGGACACTTTCTCTACCTATGACAGATGTCTGAACAGATCAAGCTGGAGAGGTCACTGCATCCATCCTCCTTAAGGCAGGAGCATCTCTGTCTCAAACCACTCAACAAACATTCATCTAATTTGCTCTTACATTCATCCAGCAGTGGTGAGTCCTTCAGGTGACCTGCATCAACATGTAACAATCCTTACCATTTACTAGTTTCTTACAATGTCTCATCTAAATTTCCTTCACCCCAGTTTAATTACATTATTTCTTATGAGCAGTACCTCATTAGTTCCTTTCTCTATGCTTTGGCCACTTATATTAAATCAGTCCGGAATTTGATATAGCCAGGAAATGAATCAATTTCAGACATCCCATTATCCTTGTACTTTTGCCTTGCCAGAAATGTCCAAATCAGGATGACTGTTTCCTAGCCAGTAACTTCAGCCCTTTTTAGGCACTTAAAAGTAAACTTTCTTGCAGTGATCCTTAGCGTACTGAGTACCCAAATAGAAGCTAATAGATGCTCTGAGAGTAAATCCTGTTTATTTTGGCACCTCTCTGTACAAGTAAAAGTCTGATTATAGGTATCTACATCAGTAAGTGAAGTCTGAAACATTGTACTTTTTTCTCTTCTTTTCAACTACTCTGGCAAGTCAACCATGCATCTTCTCACTTCCTCCTTCCTAAAGCTAACCAGACGGCATATGCCAGCATCAAAATTTCCCACTTATCTCTTGTTTATCATTCAGTCACCTCAAGCATATAGTGGAAAGTTCGAGCTGACCCTAGGGTATGGTATTTGTTAATAACTGAAAGCATGATTTGACCAAGTTGCTATTAAAAAAAAAAAAAAAAAAAAAAAAAGTAATAAAAAAATCACAGTCCACTCTGCTTTGCATGGTGCCACACAACATCAGTAGCTGCTGAAAGTTAGCAGGGCTAAGAACAAACTAAGCTTTGGATTCCTGTGTTTGATGCTTTAGAGATTAATGGAGTAGGTATTTTTTTAACCTTACAATTGTGGTTAATAAAATAGTGGATGAGGAATGGGAGAAACAAGTTTTTTTTATTATTATTATTTTTATTTATTTTATTTTTATTTTCATTTTGTTCCACAACATGCTTAAGCAAACACGGTAACCTGATCTGCAAATAGTTTCCTTGGCAAAATGGTTCGGGATGGTATTGAAGAACTTTAGTTAATAAATACAATCTCAAAAAATAATCTGACAGAGAGTAAATATTGAACTTTTCCATTTGTTTTCTTCTTTGCATGGAGTGTACATAACAAACCTAATTCATAGCTGCTAATGTTGTAGTTAATGTCAACAGAGCTATAGCTGGAAAGGAAATTACCCAAGCTGTCATGATTTCACATCCTTTTTATAATTTCTTCTTCTGGACAGATTGTTTTTTCGTGACGACAGACACTGAAACAGACTGACTTGCCAGGCAACTCATTGTCATATAATAAAGTGCAAGTCATGGAGTACTGTATACAAAGAAATTACCCATGGAAAGTACCCACCACAATGACAAAAACAGAACAAAATGCACGACCAGAAGTTAAAACCAGACAAGTGCAAATTACAGTAAAGGGGCAAATGTTTAACAGATTAAGCTAAGTTGGTTCCTGAGAATCTACTGCCTTGTGATGTGATAGGAGGGTTTTGCAGAATATGTGATTTGGTTAAACTTTACTGGACTCCAGGATGCAAGGAGTAACCAAGGTAATTATATGGTCTGTCATATACTGGCAGTAAGGGCAGATGAAGACTGACTTGCTTTACCTTTGGTCTATGATCACCAGAGACCTATTTCAGTAATCTCTCAGCCTCAATTTGGCCAACACAAATTGAGATCCTAATGGCCATCACCCTACATCTCGGAAATATTGGCACTACAGGAAATCCATGTACTATGCAAATAAAATGTCAGTTTTTTACTGGTCTTTTGCACTGGGATGAGGCAGTGGTGAATTGTGCCAAGCTGTAAAGTATATGTGAAAACCATTAGAAGGCTGCTTTAACCAATGAGACTTATCATGATAATAAGTGTTAGGGCTGGTAGTCAGTAGTAACAGGGTCAGTGCCTCAGAGAGCAGCTCATTGTGGAATGCCAAGAAAAGGGAAAGTGATTAACTTGAGTTTCCAAGGGAAAATGAGCAGTCCACAAGTTCAGTACGATATTGTCTGTAGTCCTGCTAAGTCTTTGTTTTTCCTTCCTTCAGCAGCAGGAGAAAATCCCTGCTTCAATATGTGTCTTTCTCACTGCTAAATCCATTAGCACTGGGAATTGCTGGAAAATAGAGGAAACCTAAGGATCTGAGCAGGAGAGAGACCCCAGATGTCCTCAGTTCTCATGATAAAGCTTGGCAAAAATAAAATAATAATAATAGAAAAAAAAAAAAATAAAAAAAAAAATAAAGGCTCCTGCTATTTCCTTTTCTCCCTGCAAAGAGGCTAACTCTGTAATTATTCTAAGTAACAAGATCTCTGCATGCTTGGCAAAAAGCCAGAGATTCATCCAAACGTGTGGGCTTATTTCCCTGATGTTCAGGCCAACTGGTGCACTCAGGCTGAACAACAAATTACAGATGTAGTGATCTCATGTGCTGCATTAGTAGAAAGCGCAGAAATGTTTACCCTTGAGTTGAATGCAAATGCAAGAGAAAGGATTGACTGCCTGCAATCTGAACATGCAAAAGGGAAGTCATCCTCTCACCCCCTGACTTAATCCTTCATTTTCTTGCCTCATTTTTCCTGTCTCTGAAATGGACACAATTGCAAAGCAAGACTTAGCTTTACCCTGAGGAACTGGAATGAGCTAGACCTTTCAAAAGGACTTTGAAGATAGGTTATTGGTTTTTATTATGGTGTGCAACACTTCCCACCATGAAACATTATATGCATTACATGAGAATAAAGGTATAATTCTGCCTTGCCCAAAAGTAATTTTATCCTTCCACCATAAATTTTGCTGCTTTGTTGGGTGTAATTCTGCAGGGTTTGACAGACTCATTTGTAACTATTGCCAGTACTATGTGGTTCTGCACCACCAACCTGGACCTGGTGTATTTTTTTCCCTGCTTTTTTTGGGGGGGTGATTATGTATTGTGACTTTGACCTGATACATTTCCTTTCTTCAGGAGGATTAAGCTCCAGTTGTTTTTCTGCTAGCAGTGAGTACCATTTGCAGCCTAAGAAATATGATTTCCTTCTTCTAAAATGGGTCAGAGCCTTTTGGTTTTTTAACCACAAACAATGGAGTTCAGAGAAAAATCCAAAGGAATATGGACTTTGGAGCCTTTGTGGCTTCTGATGTGAAACAGGCCTGTCTAATGCATTCAGTTCCTTGTCAGTTGTGAAAGAAATGTCTAAAGTTTCCTAATACCGTATCAGTTGTGCAAACAACTTGTCCTTTTCAAGTAGGTGCTTAAAAAATACACTTGGTTTTAGTAAAGCTTAGTCTATTTTTATGCTTCAACAAATTTTATTTTCTAGGGGCAGCAGAAAGAAGGTAAAAAATGAGCTTCCTGTTAATTTTCTGATAGGAAACAAGTAACTCTATTTCAGATGTCTGTCTCATTCAGAGCAGTTAAGAATTTCACATCATTTGATATTCTTTTTGAGAAGGAATTGGTTACAAGTTCCTACCCTTGTTAGATTTAAACTCTATTTAATTTTGACCCTAGGGAATTAGTCTGGGTTGAAATGCATGCATGCATGAATTAAATCATGGTAACATTGCTGCGTCTCCTTTTAACACAGAGATCTCAAAGCTCTTAATCACGTGGCTGTTTCTCAGAATGTCCCTGTCAGATGGGTATGGTGGTTATATCATTTCCAGAACTATGAGAACCATGTGCAGTAAACCATACTTCTTCCTTCCTTCTTTTGTAATGGCTCTTACCTTGAGGAGGCAAGGAAGAGAGGCTGCTACCTGCACATAGGCTGGTGCTACCTCAAGTTTGATGCACTTTGTTTGTAGCTCAAGCAAAAGGATACAGATGGGGCTGTGTCTGAGAAAGGATACCTTTAGCTGGTTGAGCAGTAGTAATTCCTGTTTAAATGCTTCCAGTCCCATTGATTTCATCTGGCACAGTTTCAGCAGCCTAGATGGGTGAATGTCTGCTGCTCAGAGCCGTCGGTGGCCTTAGGGCTTTCTCCAGTGAAGTGTGAGATGTGGATTGAGAGACAAAGAGCTTCAGCATGGCTCATCTGTGTGATCTAGCCAGCAGCCCTGGTGTAAGAAGGGAAGGGGTGTCATCTTTGGCTGAGCTTGCAAAGGGGACAAACTTGCTCAGTTCTTTGAAAAAAATGATTGAAATCTTGCCTTAGGTGAAGATCCCAAGGTGTAGATCTCAACTGGGTCAATTCTGAGAAGTGCAGCCCTTCATCGGGTATTTTTTGTAGTATTTCCAGGAAGATGGAAGCTTTATCAGCTTCCCACAGAGTAGCTGAGGTGGCTGCAGTGGCTGACATTGGACGCCATAGGCACTAGACAAAGCACAAAAAAATCTAGGAAAGGATGAATAAGAGCAGATCTAAAATTAAAGTACATCACTCTCTTGTTCTTAGGAGGTACAGGACCAGCTCGAGTCCCTCAGTAAAAGCTGCAGCCCATTAGGTGCCAGAGCTGTCTGCTCTAATCCTGAGAGACGAACAGCAGGATGGCTGTGGCAGGTCATCTCCTGCTGAAAGTATAACAAAGGCTTTGTGTATCACAGGCAGATGGAGGGATGGGTAACAGAAGCATGCAGGGAAGCAGGTCCTTTTCTAATTACCCAGCAAACTCTGCTCACCTTCACAGTCCAGCAGAGCTGCCTTAATGTAGCAACAACAGCCATTGCACCAGCCCAAGGAATGGCAAAGCTGCCATGGCAACATCTTCTCTTTGGGGGATCAGGAGGCTGGCCAAGCCAGCCCAAATTTCTCCTGTGCTTTCCACTGCTGCACTGCCCTTCCAGCTGGTTACAAAAGACAAAATTCAGCCCATAAGTTGAAAGAGAGTAAGTATTCGTTAAAGCAGTAGAAGCAGGTGTCAAGCTGGGAGCTACCTCAGGTGCGTGCCATACTCCAGCCACAGTGCATCAAGGATGCTAACAGCAATTAAACCACAGCCTGGGGAGTGGATGGAGTGGTCAAGCCCAAAGCCCTCTCCTACCCATCTGATTCAGTGATGTGAAGAACCACAGAGCACCATAAACCAGCAATTTGTCTCCAGATCATTGCCTGGTGAAGGTCTTTCCTCCCATGTAGACCACCAAACACTGTAGGAAAAAGGTTAAGCAATGTGACAGATAGATGGAAGTTCAAGGAGTGTAGAGAAAGGCTTCGTACTTATTCATTCCCCCTCCCTCCACCCCTTCCCCCCCACCCCCCCCAAGGATGACACTTTGCCTTTTCCTTGCCTTTTCCTTTTTAACGAAGCCCTCATGCAGTGCTCAGTTTTGCGCCCCACCCTACCCCCCCCCCCCCCATTTCTGCTTTGCATTGATCATTAATCTCCTTGGCTGGAACATGGGCCTTCTGTGTAGACACTCATAATGGAACACAGCAGAAAAAGAGTCAGTCTTTCTCTTGTTTAATACTGCCTCTCAAGCAACTGAAGATATTGATTGATGCTTCTCATGTTTCCAAATATTCTCTGTGATGGGAAAAAAAAATAAAAATAATAATAATAAAAAAAAAACATTCTCCTGAAGTGGCAGTTGTATTAGAGATCAGCAAATACGTCTCTTTAGTGAATTCAAAGTATCATTATTTTTTTTTTCTATTTCTATGTTGTCATATAAAAATAGATAGATGACATGTATTACATACTTCTCCTCAAATGTGATTGAGTTATCCCAATCAAAATTTTCCTTTTCCTCTCTAAATTTATGCAAGGAAATATATCACAGCTACAGTCACAATAATATGTTGAATGCCTGTACCTTTAGTGGTTAGATCTCATGTGTCCAGAAGAATGAATAAATATGGTAGACATGGATGTTGGTGATAGTCTTATTTCAATGTTAGATGTGATTAAGGTGTGATTAGTATAGACATGATTGATAAAATAAATGTATCTGGATAGCCTTTGAAGTTTTATGTCTTGATTATAGTCAAATTGCAGTTATCTAGTTAGTGGCTAATTTTATTAAAAAAAAAAAAAAAGGGGGGGAAAAAAAATATGAGAGTATGTCATATGGATCTGAACCTCAAATCTCCAAAACAAGGCCTCCAAAGATCAAACTGGGTTTTTCAAAACTCAGGAATAAGTAATTAATGACTTTGCTAATTAATATGCAACATGAAGCACCACTCAAACATTGAACAAAATAAAATATATGCTCTACAGAAAACTATTTAGATTTTAAAAGTCAGTAAACAAAGTTTGCAGAAATAGTTTATCATATTTCCCAAGCAAAAGTAGATTTGAGATAAGGAAAAATTTTGATTTTTTTTTTTTTTTTTTTTTTTTTAATAATTAGCTTCAGAAGCTATAGCAGCAACTGGACAAATGAGCTGACAGTAGTCCTGGAAAATCTGGGAGCCTATATGATTTCAGAATTAAAACTTGTGCTCTGTCAGAATTGATTTCTCAATTTAACTTCAGAAATCCTAACACTTGTTAAATTGTACAGAGAAATCACTGCACACCTTTGATTTCTCATCTAAGTAATGGGTCTAATGATGCATTCATCCTTTTTGATGTACACTGAGATTCTCAGGAAAGTATGCTAGATGAAGACTGGATATTCTTCATACATTTATATATATATTGGGAAGGAAGAGAGGAGGAGGATTGGAAATAGATGCCTGCATTGCCATAGATCTTTGAGGAAAATAATAGTTCAGCAGCAAAGAAATCTCAGAAAAATAGATCAAGAATTCTGGGTGAAAAGTAGCTGAATGTGATGGATGAAGGTTTAGTTACTTCTCACAGTGACAGATAAGTAATGAGGTTGAACTGCTGTGATTTTGCCTGGAAATAGAATCAATGATATTCTTAATAGGCTCAAATTGATTCTTAATAGTTTAGACCATCTGCTGAAACTGTAGAATAATAAAACTAGTACTTTTATTATGACCTTCATCTAATGCATGCTAAACACTCTGGGAGGGTATGTGGACATTTCTAAATCTATGTTTCGGTTGGACAGCTTGGAAAAGTAATTTGCACAGAATTTAAGGGTCATGTTATAGCATGGTTGGTATAAAAGCAAACCCAGTGAAGTTCCATCTGTGTCTTGTTGGTGCTCAACAATTTCACCATCCATTCCTGCCAGATCATCAAAAAATAGACACGCTAAATAACATATTTATATTTTAAAATAATAATAATATATGTTTGGGAATTTGTGTATGTGTACAACTGTATCTTCTTACACTAACTCTGATCAGAGAGTTCTCGGGTAACTGAATAATCCAAATCATGGGTAGAGACCATTTACAACAGCATACTCTGCCCTAGACATGCATACTGATAACAAGATGTGTTAAAATTGCTGCCTTCTTCCTTAAGAAGCATGCAGTTTGGAAAAGCTAAAACAAAGCACACAGTTGCAATAATTATGAGATGAAGAGAGTACTGTAAGATAAAGATAAGAGAAATGAAGAGCAGGAGATATGTTTATACTTACAGATGTCTCCTGTTAGTGTCCATTATGAAATATCTTGAAAGTGCAAAGTTGGCAGGAACCCTGTTGTTTCTAGGTGTATCTGGAAGTTGATCATAGGAACATGTTATCTATGTGATAAGATTAACTCCATCTAGCATCTCTATATAGCCGTGGGACTTTTTTATATGGAGGCATTTTCAATGATATTCTTTCACTTTGGCTTTAGGAGATACAGCACTAGGAAAAATAGAAACCTGGACTATCATTTCTGTTATTGATTGTGCAGTGTATGATGCAATAAGTTCCTGATCTATGAAAATACAGATAATGGCAACAGAATAAAGAGAAAACCGACACTTGTGTCAATTGGCTGTTTCTAACACATTTAGTATTTGTGCAGCCCGTTATGTTTTTGCTGGTGAATTCTGTGCACTGACCTCATTGGTTCACAACTTCTCTCCCCAAATGCTCTCACCATCAAATGCAGAGATTTGTTTGAGGTTTGCATCATTTCAGATGATGATTGTGGCTTATTTGTATTGCAACTTGCACATATTGCATGGAGCCCAAGTCAGAGACCAGAAACCCTTTCTCAGGGGCTTGGTATAAAGGGAAGAAAAAGGTGCCCCTGCTTTATTGGAAGGCAAGAACTGAGGATAAAAGCTCTCCTCTCAAACCCATGTTAGTTCCATTACAGTAGAAAAGAAAAAAGGTTTGACTAAAGGTGGAAGAGTCCTAACTGAAGCCAGTGCTTAAAAGACATTGTTTTAAATGTGGAAAGAGCAGATTGTCACCCATCTCTGCTCTGGAGTTGAGTCACTTGTTCTCTCTGCCCTTTAATTTCTCTGTTCCTGATGGACGTGTAGCAAAATTTATTTGAAGAGGTGCTGAGGCATAATTTATTAGTATTTGAAGCATTCTTCCAGATACCTAGGAAGCTGGGGTATGAAAAGATATCAGTATTAGTAAAGAATATCATAGTTCAACTTAAAAATGAAACCATATTTTTCTGCTAGATGGGTAGAAGTTTGTACAAAGATCTTTAGTTTTGAAAGGGAGGAAAGGCTGGACCATTTGTCCTTCAGATCTGGTGATTTGAAACGACATCAGTGCTTCCAGAGCGGAAATACAGCACTCTTCAAAATAGCGGAGGGAAACACAATATTAACCAAGGGCAAATTGGAACCAGCAGTGTTTTTCACAGTGATAGTGGTTAATCATTAAAACAAGGGGCCAGGGGAAGTGATGAATTCTTCATCTTTTGAAGTCTTCAAGATTGAAGGCCTCTCTGGAGGAAACGTTTTAGACAAAAGTTATTGGGCTCAATAGAAGAGTAACGGGGTAAAAATTAAAGCTCTATGACATATAAAAGATAGATGATCTACTAGTCCCTCTACGGGTGTGATTCATTTCACACAACTTTAGATGTCTAAAGTTAGATGCCTAAGGCTGAACTGGTCACCCTGGGCTCCCTTTTTTTGTCAACAGTAAGAAATAGGCATCTCAAGGGAGCAATCCGTTTGACGTGGATGCCTGCTTCAGAGCTAGGCGAATTGTCCTCTGGGGTACCTGTTCCTCTCCATTGACTATAAAGGAAGCCTATGGTGACTCGTTCACATGCAGGCATCTCATTTTGAGATGCCTGAGGAAAGACATGTCCCTCTGTGAAACACCTAGGAGCTGTGGAACAGCAGCCCTTAATTTATAAGGCAGAGAACTTTTTGGTGGTAGTACTTTGCATTATTTACGAGTTAGTTACCATTTGAGTCTTATTCCCACGTTGATGAAGCATTTCATGTTTTAAGATGAGGACCTGAGAACATGACTTCCTTTCTTTAGGGACATGGATGTGGGTAAAGTAGGGCCAGATCCTTTTCTTATTTGTCTACCTTTTCTGGTAGACAGTCCCACCAATCTCACAGGTTTCTGTGAAATTGCCATGACTTACATTTTAAGAATAAAAGAAGAAATGAGCCATTTATAAAGGATTAATCTAACTGCCACAGCAATTGGATTCTTTTCCTGCAAGCAATGATCGAATGAATGACAGATCTGGAAAAAAATGCAATACATCACAGAGCATTTATAAAGCAAAAACTTTTGAGAAAATCCTTGTTGAGCATGTGGAGACACAGTGTTATAAACACTTTCATCTTTCATTTCTTCCTGTCTTGTAGTCTTCCTGGCACTTCTCCAAATTCACTTCATCACTTGGTGTTGTTTGGTTTAGACCTGTGCCTCTTGTGGATCCTGTTAATAGCAGTCTCCTGTGTAGTGTATCTAAATTCCTTGAGTCTTGCCCTGTCGCTCAAGATGACAAACCTGTCATCACGTGTTGTGACCTGCTTGGAGCAGTGCTCAGCCCACATCTGACATCAGCCTCTGTGTTTAACATGGGAGCATGACCACCTTACACATCCTCCATCATCCAGAGAAGATGTGGGCACCTCTGGCAGGCTCCTCAGCCCAGCAAAGTCTGTCGTTGAATTTCTACGGACTGCAGAGAGGAAGATGTGACCTAGATGTTTCTGGCACGTTCCTACTTGGGTAGCTTGGGTTCATGATGCAGGTTGACCTTGGATCACAAACCAGTTAAGAAGCTCTGTAGTGCATCAGTGAGTAAGTAGAGGACTCCCAAGGCAGAGTGAGTTTGTCACTCTTCATACAAATGTAGAGAGGTTGAGTAGGGCTTATGGATGGTCATACAGCTAGTCTCTGACCCTGCCTGTCATCAGGCCACCTTCAGCTGGCCCATTATCTTCCTGGAGAGTTACTCCTGAATGCCCAATATCTGCTACTGCCCACCTAAGTGATGGCAGAGTTGTCGTGGCATACCTCATTGGTCAGGATAAATTTAAATTCAGGAAAGTCTGTGAAGTAGAGGGGCCATGTAAACATGTGTCCCTGCAGAAGCCATGCACAGACTGGGGATGTGCATCCCTCCCCGAAGATAGCAAGATGTTGCATCTGTCACAGCACCTGCACAGCCCAATGTGCGGAGCAGTAACGGTGCGATCAGATGGCACAGGAAGGAGAAAAATTGCCATTACTAGGTGACTCTTTAATTTTTCAGCTATGCAATTTGAAGGCTGATGCTGTTTAGCCATTCTCCCTTTCCCACTCGCTGCTGCAGGGATATCGGATCCACTCCAATGTTGGGGGACACAACACTCTTGCCACATTCAGCTGTTGCTGACATGATGGTATGTGCATTGCCTCAGCCACTGCTGGATTTTCTGTCTGTAGCAGCTCCTCCCGGAGTGACCCCCTGCTAATATGGTGGCTAAGGTGAGTGTTAGCCTGCTGCCTTCCTTGGAGGCACAAGTCTTGCTGTGACTGAGCCTTCTCTGCAAAGATTGCCCAAGGGCAAACCACCGTGCACTGCCCTGAACTGTGGATATGGAAGAAACTTTTCACTTTGGGATCTTACATTCCTTTCCTCTTATAAAATTGCATGTTTAGCAGAGCCCTTTTAGTGCAGTTTTTTCTCCTTCATGACTGACTCCCGCTGACATCAACAGCAGCTTCACTGGTGGCACAGGTACAGAAAACACCTAAGGGGTCTCTCCAGCCGGAAACAAACAGCTGAAGCCTTTAGGGTGACCTATGAAACCTCTGAAGTGACATTTATTTTTCCCACTTTGCCAGAACTCGCTAAGGTCTGATAGATCACGAGAAGCACAGGGAAATAAAGAAACCTCTTTATATGTATTACCCTAAATCTTTTTTTTTTCTTTTTTTTTTTTTTTTCTTTTTTTCTTTTTTTCTTTCCTGTTTATTTTGTTTCATTTTAAACTAGCATCATTCTGATTTTTAACTCACTGGGATTATACCCTTCCCCCAGTAAAGGGAAAATTGGAAAAGTTAATTAGTTTTCTTGAGGATATGAAGGTGTGTTAGTAAGCATCACTGCTGTTCTTCAAGAAGTAGTTCAAGGAGTTGATATCTTGGAGATACCAACAACCTCATGGAGACACACCAGCATCCAGTCTAGCTTATGACTCGAGATGCCTTCTGCTAAATTCTCTTCTGAAAAAGTTGAATTTTTGCTCCTATTCTGTGGGAATAATTTACTAAGAGATTATAACAGGTTATATTGTGTGGTAGTGTTTATGGACAAGCCCTGTGAGGTGCTAATCCTATCTTGGGAGATGCAGAACATCTTCTGTGGTCCAGGAGGTGCTTAATGCTGCTCCATGGTTGCCAGCTGAGTGCCTTACATCCAGAACCTCTTCTACAGCTGGAGGACAGCAGTGGGAGCCGTGCAGGGAAACATGAATGATTTTCTTTCATCATTAAATGAATGGGTTCACGTTTAGAAAGCTAACACTTATAAATGAGGATATAAGAGCTAAACGCTTTTCTGTTCCTGCTAACAAATGCTTGAATTCAACAAAAGCTGCCCTTCATTCACTTAGGAAAGCTTCCTATATGCTAATACTGAGTATTGAATTGGTTTTTAACTCTCAAGATTTATTAAATATTGGAACGTAGGAGCCTTTACACCAGTCAAAGTCTTATTATTTTCTTATTACGAGCTTTCAATTATTGACTGTAGCCAACACCAAATGCTTTAAAGGAGAGTGCAAGAACCCATGCGGTAGACAAGAACAGTAGGTACAATTTGCTCATAAGAAAAACAGCTCCTTATCCACTGCCCCACTCAATGTTTGGCATATATCCTGAGACATGACAGGTTATATCTTCTTACATGTACATATTTTAAAGTGCTAGTAATTTGCAAAGGAAAAGTCTAGAATTCGGGAGGTCTGAGTGAGACTGCAGGATTATCCCCCACAGGTCTGGATGACATTGACCAAATGACATCATCTTTCTACACCTCCACTTCCCCACCTAAATGCCATCACAGATCCTGACACCTGTGAGATTTCTAAGATCTATGAACTCAAACTGCAATTGAACTGCAAGGGAAGGTTAAGTGAAAATAATAATAATAATAATGATAAAATCATGCTTGTATCTTAAATGCGAGCAATTATTACAAGGAGTGCCTAAGATAGTAAAAAGTTAAACCAGTTCAAGAGAACACAATGTGCTGTTCTCTTTTTTTGGATTGTGTACTTCAGGCACTTGGCAGTGCTTCTGTGCAAACTGATGGGTGTGCAATCAATTTGGCTGTTTCCCCTGTGCGGTCTCTTCCCTGCAAAGCCTCCACTTATTTGTGTGGATCCTTCACTAGCAGCGAGAGAAGTGCACTAAGTGCTGAAAGAAAAAATCCCTGAGGCAGTCACTTCTGATCAGACTCTTCACTGCTATTATTTTAAAAAGAGGAACACAGAAGTACAAACAGAAAGTCCTTGTTCTGTTCGTATTCCTACAGCAGACTCAAAAAATTCTTTCGTCCTGCCTTTGCAAGGAGGAAGCTAGGAAACAAATGACATCTGAAGGCAAGATATGGGTTGCTCACCCTGGATCCTGTTTGAAGGTCACCTTGCAGTTCTCTGGGGTTCGGAGTTGTTTTTATGTAACTCTGTTGTTTCAGAGTTGTCTTTTAACCCTCTTTTTTATTTTTTTTTTATTTTTTTTTTTTATTTCCAATTCTTCCCCTAAGCTAAATGACAAGTTATGAAACTTTGTGGTTTGATTGTTCTTAATGTGAGTATTGAAAAATAATAGCGTGCCTAACGCATGTGACAGAGGGTTCCCTCCTCCCACTCCCAGCTCCCTCCCCATCAGCTGCTATGGCTCTTCATCACCTTCAACCCCTCCTAACTCTCACAATATTTTGCTTTCCGTTCTCAGACTTGTGTCTTTTCTTGCAGCTGGTTGTTTCGCAGTGTGGTCAGTGTTTGTGGAGGGGATAAAACCCACCTCCAGACTCTCTTCTTCCCCCTCTTTGCCTCTGCAAAGTTCACAGAGACTCTGGGCTTCCTGGGTTCATGCTGAGAGGTACTGGGGGAGAAAGGCAAACTATTAATACAGGATGAGTGAAGCAACCTGCAGAGTAGCAAATGCTAGTCCTCTGCCCCATTAGAGAGCAAGAGATTCAAAACTGAGCCTTGAAGATATTTTTATGCCAATTTAGAAGGGAGGTGGATAAACTCTGTGACATGATCAAAAGCACCCACTTGCAGTTTGAAATGGGAAGGGATATGGTAATGCTTCAGGGCTCTGGTTTTGGTTTACGGTTCTTTTGCATTTATTCTGTTGTTGAAGGTACTGCATTGTTGCAGATTTTAATGAAGTGACCTCCAGTCTGGAGGCGTTCCATAACGCCTGCAATATCTTTCCTCTGTTGGGAAGTCAGTGAGGTGTCAGGTGCCACTTGAAAGACAATACCCATGGTCTTCTGCTGTGGTACACCAAAAACGTAATACTTAAATGTATTTCCTCTTCTGGGTAAGGGACTGCAAGCTCAAAGTACAACTAAACTTTCATAAAATAGGATTTTGCATGATAGCAGTTGGAGATGGACAAAAACAAATTTAAGACCATAGGCTAAGCACCAAGTGTAGGCATGTCTTTATTTAGAGTTTCCCAGATTAGCTTTCATCCCACTCCCACAGTGACTCTCTACACCTAGAGAAAGGCCATGTGCTTCCAGCAGCTGCCGGGATAGGATAAAATGGGAATTGCTTCTGCTCTGGTGTGACCCCAGCAAGTTTCCTTTGGAATATTCCACTGAAAGTTCTCCAGTCATTACAGAATAAACTGGTGGGAGAGTTACAAGTCTGTCTCTGTTTCCTGAGCACATTAGTTTCTGCACAAGCCACAAGTGATTTTATAGATGTTATTTTCCATTTGAGGAGAAACTCATAGGTGGGAGTGGGCCCTGAATGTTGTATTTCAGGTGAGAAATGTGCTCCTAGCCCTCCTTAGAAACTGTTGTTATGAAATATTCTACAGAATCATTCATATAGCTTGCAGTAGTTTAGTAAAAGGGGGGAATTTTGCTGTAGTGTTTTTCTCTCTTTGGGTTGGTTTCTAAATACCGTATAGCAGTTTACAGTCCCACTCTCAAAAAGTGCATGGGACAAAGCAGGGAGTGCTTCCTGTTGTTCATAAAGTGCTACAAAACCTAGTAAGAATAGGATAGAAATATTAAATATTCATAATACTCTTACAGCTCTCCCAAGGAATGGCAAAAGGCACCAAAACATTTCATACATATATATGTATGCAATCTGTTGTTTCATTAGCATCAAAAACTGTGTAGCAACACAACAGCACAGGACCCACAGGACCCTTATAGCAACTCAGTTTCATCCACTATAGTAATTTAATATTATAAATCTTTACAAAAATACATATATATAAGCCCACGTATACTCACTTCATATCCTTGCAGTATGAAAAAGAGGAATAGCAAGAAAGCAAATAGAAGAGGGGAAAGACCAGCATACGTATACATAAAATACTGCCTGTCTGGGCTTTAGCCTTGACATTTCACTTCCAGGCAGTACTGGTCCCTTCTGAGTGCTACATATTCTATATGATCAATAATAAAGTGAGGTGCCATCAAGAATATGAGAGTATACATGCCAGGAGTGCAGGTACTCCCTTTAGAATAATTGTGGACAGTAAAATTTGTGAAATATGGGCATATGACAGACTTTCTAATCCCCTCGAATATTCCTAAGGAAGCAAACAAAAGAAAAGCAACCCCTCCCCCCACCCCCCCCAAACTAAAACTAAAGTCTCTATCAGTAGTCCCCAGAGACAAAGTCTTATCCTAAAAACACTGACCACTGTAACCTAGTCTATGAATCACGGCACGTAGGCATGAAGAGTCACATTCCATGTTAACACGGACCTTCAGTAGTCCCATTAAATATAATGGGGTTGCACAAGATGTAAATCACAGTAAAATATGAACCCTGATCTAACTTCTTTCTCTGGGATGAATTACTTCAAAGCCATTTTTTCTTATTTCCTTCTCCTGTAAAATCCTAAGAAAACAGATTTTATTTTTAAAGAAAATTACTCTAAATATTATTAATCTTCAAAGAAAAGCTGCAGATAGTTCCCTATACGCTTTCAAATTTCACTTTAAAGCACAGAACGATTTTTCATGTTTGAAAGTTTAGGTCAGCAGTGGGGTTTACTGTCCAACGTACTCATGGCTGGAATTATTTTAGCAGGGAACTAAGTAGGCAAGTGCAATATACTTTTTTCCTATATTGGATTATACTGTAAATTAAAATATCTCTTGTGGTGAAGGCCTAGATGTCCATTGCATTATTTCCATAGTAATTAGAAGAAAAATGACCCTTCCAATGGTGAAACTCAGTTATGGTTGTGAATGTTCAGTAGGGACCAATGTACCTATTGCAAAAGGGTGGCTGGAATGGCCTAAAATGTATTTCCAAATAGGATATTTATTACCCAGTGAGTGGTGGATTCCAAGGCACTAACAAGTAGGGAGGGATAACACCAACAGTTGCAACAGCCTGTATACATTTCTCTATGATGAATAGGAATGAAATACAATAAATCCACTTGTCTTTGGCTTTTTTTATTACTTCATCTGCTGTTCCTAGAAAGAGACCCTTTTAACCAGCATCAACCATTAGAAAAATAAAAGAAAAGAAAGAAATACCCTCCAAATCTTGACCATTGTGTTTGTACACATATAAATGTACAATTGCAATATGTGCAACATTCTGTGTCGTACAAATAAGATTTTTTAAAAACACGTCACAGAGCTTTAATTTTATTATTATTATTTTTTTCTTAATGGATCACAAAGTTAGAGGCTTTGTAACACCATGTAAAAGTCTATCTACATTTCATCATTCAATACAACATGTATCCAAAATACTATGGTATGGTGTTTTTATTCCATACAGAAGGTTGCTGTAGGTCACCACTGAAGGCATTAAATATTGGATCATCATATTTTTCCTTATTCAGCCCTTCACAAATGATCTAACAGGCACATGGCATTATAGGGATGGTGGGTCAGATATCCTCATTCTACTGAAAAAGCTCTAAATGTCCTCAGAGTTGTTTGAAACATACCAAAAATAGTTCATCTGTTACATAGGTGGATAATCAGAATATGGGTGTTGGGTGGTGGTTAACAGTTTTCGTCAGTACGTATTTGGGATGTCTTTCATAACTGATTCATGGCCTCATCACCCATGATTGATGTGCTATAAGGTTACAGGAATGAAAACCTCTCTCATGCACGCGGTGAAGCAGGGTCCCTGCAGTAAAGGAGCAGTATGTGACCATGTAATTAAAGTCTGTGCCACTAATCTGTTTGCACAAATGGGCTGAATCGAGGTCACGCTCACAAACTCATTGAGTCATGAGATCTTTCAGGTTCTTATCTTTGCCAGTCGTAGGGCTTTTTTATTTCTTTTTTCTTTCCCCATCAAGTTTTTGTGACATTTTTTACAAAGACTTATATTGTAGGCTATAAGAACCAATGAGATTACTTAAAGTTTGCATGGATAAAAATGCATGGAAATGTTGACAAGTTAATGAAGTTCCTTATGCCTGAGAAACTGTTCACTTTTCTTGTATGGGCTATGTATCAGCTAATTGTTTGATGTTATTGCCCTTCCCCTTACTCCTCAGGGACAAGAGAAGAAAGCAGTTGTTTCAGTTAAACACAGTGGATGTCTCCTATATATTCAGACAACTGAGAAGACCTGAGCCAAACTAGACCCCTGTTGTAGCAGGAAATGTAAGGGACAGGTCCTGCTCCATGAAGTTTGCAGGCTAAAGCCAAAATGAGGGTATGCAACAAGAGAAGGGAAAGATTATTATTTCTCTCCTTTTTAGAGAGAGTGATGGCCTTTGGGACAACATTTTGCAAAGACTCAGCATCTTCTGAGAACAGTGTTTTCATCCTCTGGCTCCAGCCATAGTCCTTGGACCTCCAGAGCACAAGTTAGATTTTTCGTTGGCCCAGTCACCTTTGGAAGAACTTCTCTTTCTCTCTTACTGACCACAGAAATGCCTCTGGGTGGCTATGCTCCTAAAGCAGGAATCGTAACTGGGAAGTGAATAAGTCCAGTCCCTATTAAATCCACTTGGAAATGCCTAAATAGGAGCTGGCCTCATCTGAAACGTTGGCTGGTAATCCTCAAGTTCTTTGCCCAAAGTCAAAGCAGATATAAGAGGAAATAAGAGGTCTTTGAAATCCCTATCCAGTGTCATAATCACAAACCCCTCTTTCCTCTGAATGAGCTTTTTCTTGTCCTTTGGGCTTGATTTTCCAGTAGGTTAAATATGCTCCTTATCAATACTTTATCAGCACTTCCCAGTAGTAGATCCATTCTGACAAGGAGCAACAGTTCACTGACTTTTAATGGAGATTCCTCCATTTTCCTTTGATGGGGAGGTCAAATGCTTACATATGACTGCTTTAAACTTTAAAGTATTTAAAGTGTTGCAGGCACATGAGAGAAGGTGGGGAAGGGACAGTGGTAGTGAGAAGAAAGCCGTACACTGGCTCTCAGACAAGAGACCCCTCTCTGATTTCAGATAGGTCCAAAGGACTGCCCTACCATACTCAGAAGAAAGGCTAATCCCTAGGATCATTATATTCACAATCCTGCCTTGTGATCTTTATAAATCTCTCTCTGAACACAGAGGATGAACATCCTAGTGGGATTGTCAAAATGCTTTTCCGTACGAAAGCTTGGTTCAAAAGGAAACAGAGTGCTGTGAAGTGTCCGTGAAGAAGCAACCGTCTGAAGGTCTGCCTTATGAAAGATTAACTTGCATCCCACTGGTTCTTTTTTATTATTTTTATTTTATTTTTTATTTTTTTACAAAAGCTGTTTTTAATGGTTCATGTTTTAAATGCATACTGTTTAATTATTTATGCATCCCGAGATGTTTTTTCAGCATTTAGAACTTTTGCCGTTGCACTAACCTTTTTATTTCACACCCCTGAATGCACACCCTGCACTGCACACAAAGCAGTATCTAAAGGGCCCCTGGAGAGTGCGTGCAGCAAATGTGCAAGGCCTGTTTAAACGTGTATGCAAGGTGGGTTATTTGCCTGATTGCTTTGACCGGTAAGTCAGGGACTGTGGCAAACCTACCTCCACCCTGGCAAAATGGTTTAAGAAACTGTTTGGAAATCAGAAGATGTTGGGTCATATTTGACCTTTCTCCTCTGCTTCTGCATCTTCCCTTTTCTCCATTGTGCCCTCATTATTTGAATGCAAGGGCTTTAGGGCAGATTTTTTTGCTGCATTTTGGGTGCAGTTGTTGCAGCCAGGCACATGCATTCCTGTTTGAGTGTCCAGATAATTGCAGTGCAAATAATAAATAAATATAGCTACAACAATTCTTTTAAATTATCAGAAGAAAATATAGAAGTGCAGGCCTGAATTCCTAGTCCAATCTCTCCCTGAGTTACATGAAGGCCTTGAATACCTGTCCTTGTTCGTATTTTTCAAAGTCTTACACCTTTTCTGGTGTGGAAATCAGTGCAGACAGGCCGTTCTTAGTTCAGGGGATCGGGACGGATTTTTCATGGTGTTCATATCTCTGTAGAAATTTTGTTGATCCCTGTTGTACTGAAAATACAGAAATTAAATTTTATTATGTGTAAGGCTTTATTTATACCTTCAGAAGATGTATCTTCACTCAGGTTTGCTAATGCATGAACATGGTGCATGGATAGGAGTGGTTTTAAAGGCACTTGAAACCAAGAGAAAGAACAGGAGAGAAGAACCATGGGAGTGCTTCTATTCAGTGATTCTGTTTAGGATTGATCCTTGCTTCAGGCTTTGGTAACACGGACATAGACCATGCCCTAGGTTAATGTGCCTGCATTTCTAATGCAAACAAAGTCAGGAGTGTGATTCTTACCTCTGTCAGAGACTTGTAAAAGTGGTCTCGAATGCACATCAAAGTGCTGGTCCAGCAGCTCCGTGTGCTCACTGAAATCCATCCTTGCTTAACTTTGCATATCCTTACATTTGCCCCTCTTGACCAACAGAGACCATCCTGAAAGGCATTTTGTCCAATTTGTATCAAAGCACACTAGTTCTGATTATGTGCAATGCAATTCTGCAAACAGCAGAAACTCTGGGATTACTGTGGAGACATGGAAAGGAAAAATGGAAAAGTTGTAGACAGCTCCCCTCGATGTCTCACTTCCTATCTTTGCACAACTGTTTCCTATAGCATTTTCTCCATTCGTATTATTTTACCTTTTCTTATGTGTTCAAAAACTGGGTTTCCTGTTGTATTTGTAGGCTGCCCTGTAACTTAATACATCTCGCTGTCAGCAGGTTCTAATGTTAAGACTGAATTTCTTTCATTTAATCTCTTTCCTCCTATTTGTGTTGTGGAAAGCCAGCCATCTCTTCAGCTGCTGTTACCCAGTGCCATGGCTGCAAGGGAGAGTTTTGCTCATCCTCTTGGTATTTGGTGGGCTCGGTTTTACAAGGGAAACTACACCTGCGTTGTCAATTACACCTGCATTTGAATATAAAGATCAGCTTAAAGGAAGGCAGATGCCTTAGATGTGCAGTGTGGTCCCCCTGGGGAGGGAATGTTTCTGGATCAAGTCAAACTTGACTTTATCTGGGAGTATATTGCAATCAGACATCGTCTCTTTTCCATCTGCAAAGCAATCTGCAGAATCTGAGCAAGTTTTCTCCATGGGAGATGTCACGGCCTATTGCGAAATAACTCTTCATTTTCCAAAACACTCTTGCAGCTCAATCTTTCCCATACATGGTGTCCCCTCTCTCCAGCACACAGCAGTAATGATACCCACTCTGTATATAGCCTCTGCCTGATTTTTTATTTTTTATTTTTTTTACAAGAAAATGGGATAAGGCATTTTGAAAGCACTGGTGTTTATTCCGGGAGAAATCCATCCAAGACAAGTGAACCGTCAACACCTACTTCTCAATAAACAACTGTCAGGGATTTGAGTAAATGAGGGCTGCGTGTGTGGGTGTGTGTGTCTGTTGGTTATTTAATTACTCCATGAGTCGGCTCGTATCCCTAGTAACCTTCATGTTTTCATTTGAGTTACACCATAGCTTTGCAGTTATTTTCCCCAAACCGTGGCTGGTTCTGAGACAAGATTGTTAGACAGCAGCCTGGCTTTGTTTGCTGCCCGTGTTACTGTAGTGTGGGCAGAAAATTTAAACAGGCACCTATGACCCCTCTTGTGTGCTTCATTGAGGGTTTTGTGCTGCTCTGATGCGTCTTAGGCTCCCTCAGTAACTCCTGCATTAAGCCCTGCTCTCCTGAAAGGAGAAACGTTACTGGATTCCCATTGGGATATATTGGTTGTAAGGGAGAAAACTTAGCTCTCAGCTTCAGTTCACCAACAGAAATCACTGTTGTAGTAGCTCTTGCTCTTTGCACAATAAGAGAGAAGGCACAGCACACGTTTAGGTTAAAATTTGGGGTCTGCCTACTGTCCAGGCCTGCTTGTACAGGGCAAACCCACTGGGGTTTGCAGGGAAGGATGTCTCGTCCAGGTTCGGGGGCTACTGCCCCTGTGGGAGCAAAAATCACATCGCTGGAGCCTAGACAACATGTCAGAGTGGTCAGTTGCACCATTGGATGCACCATTCCCCTTGTTTTCTTGGGAAGGGCTTTTCACTAAGTTGTGTTTTGTGATGGCACAAGGCCTTCAGGTGAGGTGATGAACTGAGATGATCAAAACTTAATATGTTTCGTTTTCTGCTTTTTTCTTCTAATTAGGTATTTTTTTTGTCCTGTGTTACTTTGAGGAAATATTACACATACCTTCACTTTGTCAGAGAAGTGCTGAATTGGAAAAATTCTGACCTAGATTTGGATTTTTATTTTTTTTTTTATTTTTTTTTTTTACTAAAATCATTATTTATATGATACTAGTAGTTAGAAGACTCTGACAATTTTAGGCTTGTGGGGTAATGTCTTCAAGATAGAGCACATGAAGTTCCTCACCAGCATGCAAAAGAACTTCTTCACAGTGAGGGTGACGGAGCACTGGGACAGGCTGCCGAAGGACGTTGTGGGGTCTCCTTCTCTGGAGATATTCAAGGCCCGTCTGGACACCTACCTGGGCAGCCTGCTTTAAGGAACCTGCTTTGGCAGGGGGGTTGGACCCGATGATCTTTCAAGGTCCCTTCCAACCCCTACAATTCAGTGATTCTGTGATTCTGTGATTATTTATTGGATACTGGTAGTTAGAAGCCTCTGACAAATTTAGGCTTTAGTTTTGCCATATAATCATACCACAGGAGACTGTCCCTGGACATTTTGAAGACCAGGGCATGCTGAGGTTATGGTAGGCATGAGAACACAACGTTGATCTCCAAACTCCTAGTCCAGCTAGACCGTGCTTACTTCTACAGCTGTGCAGGCGGGTGTGTGTCCAGTAAAATAGCTAGAGGTGATAAGAGTAAAAAAATCACAGTTAAAAGAAAGAGTGGGACATGAGCCTTCCAAAGGATGCCCAGAGGCCAAGGCTTGGTCTATCATAATGGGGGTGAGAACTCCAGGCCATGCAGGTGGCAAGACTCCTACGCCCCATGCCTAGCTTAGCTGTATAAGAATGATTTTTGTTGTTGTTGTTGTTGTTGTTGTTTTCTCTGCTGAACCCTTAGGTGAATGGTGACCAAAAGCCCAGACAGAGCAGGGAACGCCTACCTCAAACCTCATTTAACCAAAACAGGGCCTTGCTAGTCTCACAGCCATTGTCTGGGAGGGCTGAGCAAGGCACTGCTCATTAAAGGTATGGTGACTGGATGAAGCCTCTCTGTGAGCACTACAAATGGAGCAGAAATGCCCTTGCTGGAAATAACCCACTGGAAGAGCAGGAGGAAAGGATGCCCAAAGCAGGAGACACTGCAGTTCTATTGCATTTTTCCTGTGCCCAGCTGCTGTGCCCTGCAGTAACAGAATATGCTTAATGAAAAATTTTACTGACAGGCAAACCTCAAAAAAAATAATCAAATTTTAATAAGAAGCTAAAAGCATGGGCATCTGAACAGTATGACTAATGTGAATCCCAGTACCAGATCTGGCTGTTTTAAATGCCCATTTATATAATCCGGCCATTGCAGGGAGGGAACAAGGAAATGTTAGCTTTTGCTAACTTTGAGGACGTCTGGGTTTAAATGTGAATTGCATGCATAAGTTTGTTCTTTGTTTACAGAATGCTCTTATTTCCTGGGAACAACAGAGAAAAGGCACAGAGACTGTGGTGTATCTGAGATTATCTGTTTGCTCTTCCATGGTTTACCTCAAAAAGGAAAGAGAAGTCTTTCATTCAAGAACAATTCAAATTAAGACCTTGTAATGGTAGAGCCTGACTGCAGGGAATGAAAAGTCTCCTGCTTCAGGCCTGAGGGATGGCACCAGGCAGCCCCCAAAAGTTCGCAGCTGACTACTCAAAAAGAAGTTTCAAAGAACTGCACGGATCCCTACAAAAAAAATAGTAATGACAGTTGGAAATCTTGAAAGCTTTGTCAGGAACAATTTGGGCCTCTCTGCCTTTGAGTGGTTGGGAAATGTTTCAGAAAGACTTTTGTCAAGGCATGGTTCAGCCCTGACGTGGAGCAGCAGGAAAGGGTTTAAGGGCATATTACAGGACACCAATGTGATTGGGACTGTATTCACCCTTCCTCCCTTTCAGTGCCTAATTTAGGTGCCTGAATTAGCTGCTCAGGTGCCCTATATAGTCAGCGGGGTGATTTAGCATGCTGATTGCCTCTCTGGAGGCCTGGCTGGCTGTGCAGGGCACCCAGGCTGCTCGGTCAGGTAGCGGTCGAGGTTCGGTGGCCAGAGCCATGCTCGCAGTTCCCTGCCCTTCCCAAGGAGCTGTGTGGGGCAGGAGAAGAGCTGATTCTTGCAGAAGGTTAATGGGTGACATCCTGAGCATGACCTGGTATCCCACCGGGTCACTCCAAGCTACAGCCTTGGTAACAAACAGCTCAGTCCTGAGGGGAAACCTGGGTTTGGATCCTGACCCGATTTTCTTATTTTATTTCACTTTCTCTCATTATTTATTTATTTCTTTATTTTGGTTCCTAACTGGAAACTGTCTCTAGAGGACAGGAGCTGACACCACAAAGGCTTTGCTTTAGTCAAAACCTTTTTTCCTTCTTTCCTCTAAGTAAAACCCCAGTGAGCAGCAGCTAGCTCTGCTGAGCTCTGCCTGAAGTGTCCCCTCCTTTTCAAACTGAAGTATGACAGGTCTGCAAGGGAAGGAAATCTAATTACATTGCACATGTTCTAATTTAAGTTGCTGTGGGTTGCTGGGAGTTTTGAGCAGCAGAAACACGAGGTCACTGCTTGCCTGCGACCATGTGCTTTGCTTGTTGAGAAGTGGATAGACCTGATAGCTTTTCCTGGTGTAATTACCTCCAAGGTGGACAACTGGGGATCTTCTCCGCAGCCTGCAGTTTGTTTCCTTGAGAAAAATATCCATCTTAAAATTAAACACCCAGGAACACACAGACACACGCACAGACACATGCACACAGGCAGGCAGGTAGAGCACTACACGTGTGCAGTGGTCACAGATGCCAGAATAATCCATTTTGATATCACCATAAAAGTAAAGGACTTAAAAAGCATTGCTCATGGGTAATGTTTGCATTGTAGAAATGATAGCCCGGTATATCTGAGACATCCACGACTCCCTACGGGCTGTCTCTGAAGGGCTGCATGCTGCACTGACACACAGCCCCAGGTTTGTTCTGCTTTGCAGATCGGTGATCACAGTCGCGGCTGTGGTATTGATGGTCACTCCTGATGGAAAAACATCATTGCAGACAGCCCAGAGCCTTCTGATTTTCCCACCCACACTTACACACACAGACCCCATAGCAAAGAATCTGTTTGCACTTTAGCTCCCTGCCAGAGGGGCATGATTTTTGTGATAACATACAAAAAAAAGTGCAAACAAACACAGACTATATTTGCCCTGCAAGTGCATTTTTTAAATATATTTTCAATATCTAAAAACCTTTTCCCACTGATTTGCCGATAAAGCAAAGAAATAAACAGCATAATGCAAATATCAGCACTGGAATTCCAGTTTCCTTTTTTCTTACAGTTTTAGTTGACACTCTATTGCTTATCTCATGTTGGTGAAAGGTCCATCTTATTCTCTTTGTCCAGCTAGACATTCATTTATTTGAAGTCACATTCATTGATTGTGAAGTGCCTTGGGAAAATGGACTTGGGACCTTGGTCTTGGGAATCTCCATGGGCAATGAAAAAAGTGAGTGTCAGGAAAACTAAATTCTTCTGAAGAATGTGGAAAGACCTTGGGCAAATCACTGTGCCTCTGTATTTCTATCCATAGTGCCCCGAATAATCCTGTATTTTCCAGGAGGTGCTTTGGTATTTATTTAGGATAAACTTTAGATAAGAACACGGTCTTTTTGCTTCTTGCAAATGACGTGATGGATGTCATTCAGAAAAGTACAACGGAAAATATATGCAATAAACTTTTGTAACTCATTTCTTCATTGCTTTGTATACCCCCTCCCACCTGTAACATACAATGTTCTTACTCAGTGAAGTAGTACTTGTACAAAGAGTCCATCAGCAGTTCCTGGTAGAGAAGGGCATGCAGGCCGGTAGAAAAGATTGCCTATCCTGGATATATTTGCTCCCAGATGGGAGCATGTATTTTGATGAGATTAAAAACCTCATTTTTAATACCCATTGATGCAGTCCATCTACAGGAGTCCTTATCCATCTCCACTGAGGACAAACCTAAATATGTTTCTGGATGGGACAGAAAGGATTTAGTATATATTTTTTTTATTATTGTACTTCACCTACTGAATCCTAGTCTTTGTATACTGCACTGGCTTCTCTTTAAATAAACATTTGATCAGTAAAAGTAAATCCAAAATATGTTACATGTCAGGAAGATATCACCAGGAAGCCTTGTTTCTCTCCTCTCTTCATCGCTGGAGATGTTATACATGCAGGAATTTGGTACCATCGACTGTGCCTTACCTATTCCAGGCGGAAGAAAAAAAATATCAAAAATAAATCACTGTAATAAATCTCACATCAGGGAAAACCCACATTCTCAGATATCCATAACAAGGAGAGCAGTCTGCAGCAGAAATTACAAGCACTGCACACTGATCTAAAGTCTCTGGCACTTTAAACTGCACATTTTCCAGCTTTGCCCTTTCCATAGTATTCCACGGGGGCCACCCATCGCAACTGCTGATAAGGTCGTGTGCAGGGTGTGTGATGAATCTGCGCTGATTTCAGATGGTTTTTCTGTCAGGTTGCAGAAAATAGATACACGTGAATCCTTGAGATAAATCCTTAAAGGCAGAATATGCAGGAATAAGTGCATTGCCTAGCAAAAAAAAAAAAAAAAGGACAAAGAAAAAAAAAATCCTAACTGAAAATAATAAGTAAATACTTCACCATGGGTAAAATGGATCTTTTTTATTTTTTTTTTTTTCTGATCCTAAGTATGTTTAAAGCATTCACTAAATAGTCCATGTACCAATGACTTGAGTGTATGCAACCTTTTCATTCAGTGGTTCGAGATTTATCTTTTGCTCTTTTTTGTCCCCTGCTACCCCCCAAAAACACCACAGCACACTGAGTATGACATTTGGACACAAGCAGGGACCTCCAGCAGCTCAGTGGGTTGCAGCTGGGCTCTTGTTTGGGACTGTGATGCTGCATACAGAACAGCAGAGAAATTTAAGCCAGATCAATAAGTTCTTCTGTACTAAGGAAAAAAAAAAAAAAAAGGGGGGGGGGGGAAAGCAGCAGCCGATGCCTAAGACTGACTGCAGCATTCCTCATGTCTTTATGATGTTTTGTGCTGTTTTAATGATGTCTGTGAGACTTAGATGCAGAGTGGATATCATGCTTGGTGCCTGCTCTTGAGGCTCAGAGCCAAATCTCGGCTCAGCCCTGTTGGTGAGGACAGGGTCAGTCTGGAAGCATATTTCACATTTATGTGCCTCTCAAAAGGCCACGTGTGCCCATGCTCAGCCAGCACAGAGGGATCGCTGCTGGCATCACCACAGCTTTCCTTGTGCCACGTCAGTAGCCTAAGTGCATTGAGAGGAAGGTGTTTGCTTCAGTCGTGCTTGCAGAGCCATGAGCAGACCAGCGCTGCCCATTCTCACTCAGGGGGAACCACATCTCCCCAGGCTTGTCAAGGGCCTTCCTAGTAAATCAGCTCTGCTGTAGCATGGGACACACTGCTTTATAGCAGCAGGGAATATGGCAAGTGAAATGAATTGTTAAAAAAATGTGAAATATTCTTTTTGGTGCCAAGGATGAGGAAGAATTGCTGGGATGAATCCAGAACTGAGGTGTGTCTAGGGACAGAAATGATTCCAGGGGAAAACAGAAAAGGTTCTGAGCAGTGAGATTTATTGCACTGGGATATAGTCTCCCAGAGGAAGGTCTTGAAGACACATTGCTGGAATTGCTTAATACTTGGTTGGACAAAACACTCGAGGACATAGAGAGGATATATGGTCACAGATTTTTAAGGGTAGAAAGAGCCATTGTGATCGCTTAGTCAAACCTCCTGCATGACTCATACCAGGGGATTTGCCTATATGTATTCCTGTTACAAGTCCAATAGCTGTCAAGCACTAATGCATATCTGTTTGAAAAACACCCAGCCTTGATTTACAAGAAACTTCAGTAATCGAGAATCCATTGCTATGATAAGCTGTTCTCATGGTTGTTTATGCTCCCTATTAAAAATGTGGGCCATCTTTCCATCTCAATGTTGGTAGCTTTGGCTACAAACCCTGCATCTGTCTGCTAAGCTGAAAGATCTTCTGTGGGACGATTGTCCTTATGTATTTTAAGTCCCTTTGTTGTGCATCCCAGATGCTTATAACACCACTAACACTTGTGTGTAGCTCGTCTCCCTCTCTCCTCCACTACATCTTGGAAATACTTATCTTCTGCCAAATCTGCCAGCACCAATCCTTCAGAATAAGCTTCATTTTGGGAAAGAAAAGAAAAGAAAAGAAAGAAAAGAAAAGAAAAGAAAAGAAAAGAAAAGAAAAGAAAAGAAA
>NC_048926.1:4113302-4141039 GCF_011077185.1 Oxyura jamaicensis | reverse complement strand
AAAGAAAAGAAAAGAAAAGAAAAGAAAAGAAAAGAAAAGAAAAGAAAAGAAAGAGAGAGACAAGAGAGACATAACTTTGCTCCCTCAGCAATGGCCATTTTGATGTGTGAGACAGTGAGACACATATTGCCTGCCTCTGATTAACGCTGTGTGCCAGGATGCTTGGATACAGGATTGTATCTTTGGTGTCAGTATTTTTATAGAGTTACTCAACTCAAGCACACAGTCAGCACTTAAGAGGAAGTAATAACAGGGCTGGGAATGGTTCTGCTTCGTCAACATGGGTAGAGCGAAGAAATGTATTTAGGTGATTTAGTAGAATAAGGGCAATTAATAGAGCAATGCTCTGAAGCGCTGGCGGTACCATACCATCACTCTGTTCAGTCTCAACGGCTCCACTCCTAAACAGAGCACGTATCAGAAATCACTGCATTTTTATAGGTTCAAGAACTGAAGGGTCTCTGCAGCCCAGATCTTCTGCACAGGATAATGTTGCTCAGATAACAACAGGGCAAGGGGAGTGGTTTAAAACTAAAAGAGGGTGGGTTTAGATTAGGGGTTAGGAGAAAATTCATCACTTTGGGGGTGGTGAGGCACTGGCACAGGTTGCCCAGAGAAGCTTTGGATGTCCCATCCCTGGAGGTGTTCAAGGCCAGGCTGGATGAGGCCCTGGGCAACCTTATTTAGTGAGTGGCATCCCCTGCTCGTGGCAAGGGGCTTAGAACTGGGTGGTCTCTGAGGTCCCTTCCAACCCAAGCCAAATAATAAGACAAATCCTGAGCCAGGAGAGCTACAAGCTTTTCTGTTCTGGATGCTAATCCCAGGCCTGAATTTGCATTAAATGTCTTTCCACTTGTCCATTCAAAATTCTGGGTGAAAGGCTGTGGACTCAATGGGCTGAATTTTATCCTTAGGGGAGGTGCCAGAGAAGTTCAGGAGGCCATTTAAGCACAAAGTCCTGCTTGGGGTACCTTGCAAGCTTTTTTTCTAGATGGCTGTTCCCAACCCTTTCTTTTTTCAGTCTGTGGTGCTGTTGATTTATATTTGTAGAAACCAAATCTAACCTTGGCCAGGGCCTTTAAGGAATGCTGCTATACCTTAATAAAAACATAGTTAGTCTGGAGCTGTTGTTGTGAAAACAGCTGAGAAAGTCTTGAAAGTATAAAATCAAGGGACAATTAAATCTTCGGTTCAGCTCCCAAATGGATTTCTGCTGGAGATTCACACTTAATAAAATACAGAAAATTGCGTTTCATTTTGGTACATAAATACTGGTAGTGGGGGACTGTGGCATTTAGAAGGGAGAATCGCTGCACCAGAAAACTCACTTCAGCAAAATGATGCAGTCCAGTTGAGCCCCTTTTATGATCTGAGAAATGACTGTTTTTATAGCACACTAAATAAAACCTGCTATTCAAGCTGGAGGTTTATTAGTAAAGGTGATTTTGCCATAGCTGGGGAGGGAGGGGAAAAAGGAGAGCTGAGAGATGAACATCAAAGCAGAGATGCGTGTCATTGTGAAAATGCACAGCAATGCCCTCCGAAATGTGGCGTCGCTCATCATCACCCCAACTAGCATTGCCACCATTGGTGTCATATGATTATTTTTTATTGCTCCAAACAGTAGTGCTAGCCTGGTTGAATTTCCCCTGGTGGGAAAGCCTTTGCTAAGGGTGCAGCAGGGTGGTTTGTGAAAAGGTCCAGAAGAAAAAGGCAGCTCGAGGAGCCAAATACAGGAAGTTGGTAAGATTGGTCCTTGTAGGACGGTGTTCCAGTTTAGCCAGGGCTGCCTGTGATGGTGGTGCCACCCAAAATTGCTGCTTTTTAGCTTTGCAAGAGGATTTGCAGGGGGATGTTGGCATCCTTGTAGCCTCAGACATCCCGGTGTATTCCTCGGTGTCTTTCTTCAAACCTGCCTTCCATGGAGATAGAAATTTGTCATGTGCGACCTGTTTAGGCAGATTTTCCAGAAGGAATGAGCCACCCACATCTTGCTCCAGATCGAGTTCCTTTTTTCTCGGTGAATTTGCTGAAGGCACAGCTGATGTTGTCTCGACATTGGTGGTGCAGGACTCATCCCATATTGTGGAGAGGAGGGAGAACACTTTTCTTCTTTATATTTGAACTCTGCTGTGAATTTTCATAAGATTTCACCCAGCTATGCCAAATAGATGTTCTGGCAGATTTCTGGATTTTGTGCTAATGCAGTAGCACATGCAATACTTCATGCTAGACCTTAGCTGCAATCAGGATGCTTTGAAAGAATTAATCTGGCGGTCAGTAACTGCTAAATGAAGTGCATGCTAAAAGAATGATGAGCTAACTGACTGGAGCTCACAGCTTTTATGAGCTTCTCTAAATGCCTGTTTTCAGGTGAATTCAGCATCTCCTTGACATTTAAGGACTCAATTTATAATCAAATTATTTAACTCTAGTGGAAAGAAGCACTAGCCTCAATGGAAAAGCCATCTATAATTCTCCCACCCCTTGGAACTAACTAAATAAATAAATAAAAAGCATGCAGGGTAAAACTGAAATTTCGATAATAAATGAAGGATAAAAGAAATTTTTCAATGCAAATTAAGTGCTGCAGGCTTTTAAAAATACAGCAGAAACTTACAGCACACAGCTGCTCACATCCTTATTTCCAATTTAGTAACCCGAGACGTGCTGAAGCATTAATGTGCTGGACACCACCGCAGACCTTTCAGAGATGAATACTTTGTACTACTCATGTTTCTGCAGGGCCAATAGGACCCCATCCATCCTGGGATCCTTCTGTTGTTTGATTTTGGCCAAGTCACTGTAGAGCTATACATTGCCCTCAAAGGCTTGAAGGGAAGAGCAGGCTGAGGTAGAAAACTGAGTGTGAGACTTAGTGCTTGCACACCAGGAGTAGGTGGCTATGGCACTTGTGAAGGGATGGAAACACATTTTATATATAAAAATATAAATATATAAAATATATTTATATATATTTCTTGATAAAGAAATATATATAAATAAAATAAAAAAAATTTATATATATATATATATAATATATATATATAATTATATCACTGATGCCATTAAGTTCATTTAACAAGGCTTTTGGACAGATGAAAGCAAAGCAGCTTAGCAAGACATTTTGCACTGTGATCCCTGCCTTCATGGACATAATGTCCAGTTGAAATATTCACTTAAAACTCTTTGTGCTGACTTGAGGCCAAGCAAAGATCGAACCAGGGTTATCTTGCCAAAACTGAGTTAGTCCCATTGTAGTCCACCTTAGCTGGTCTCCCAGTTGTTCTCTCTGTCTAAACTGGGGTAGCAAACTGGGCTATACTTGTGCACGATATTTAAACTGCATTGTTATGTCAGTGGTTATGGGCTCTTTGTTGGAGATAATAGAAAAATCCCATTGTTTAGAGTTTTCCCAGACTCAGTGCTTAATACAAAGCCCTGAAAAGAGTTGTTTAAACATCTGATAAAAAATATGTGTAGAGATGGGCCTATCTCATGAGTAAGGAATGGATCAACCTGCCAATCCAAATCCTACCTTTATAAAATCACAATATTGCAATTTCCCCCCAAAATCCTCAGTCCTTGGGTTTGGAAATTGGAAGTGTCTTAAATGCTCTCAAAGACTGAAATACTGTGCAAATCATCTGGTTCAAAGCGGTAGCAAAATTAATTTAGAATAACTGTGAAATTTGTGAATTACTTAGCAAATTGTGATGCTTTAGCAGAAATGCATGAAAAGGTAAGATTTGCAACTGTGTGAGCATCTTTGGACTATTCATTTGCATTGTTTTATCTTTTCCTTAAGGACATGCAATGCAAAAGCCCTTGCAACATCATCTGTTTTATTGATATTTTTATTAATTTGTCTTGACGATGCCCACAGCATGAACAACAAGGTGCTTATGGCACAGCAGCAAATAACAGGACCAGCATTTCCTTGGGACTTTACCCTCTCTGTACTGATGTGATTACCCAAATATCTCAGGGAAGACAGAGCTGTGTGGCAATGTCAGTGCAAATCTGGAAGGACCCCCAGCAGCTTCAGTGGAACTGCTCCTGATTTGTGCCGACTTGCACCACAGTCTGTGATGTTTGTATTCAGTGAATGGACACAAACAGGTGATGCTTTGCTTTTAATTAACCCACTCCTACCCCATGCTGTGTCTTGCTCTCAAGTAGTTCCCCTGCAGCTTTGTGTTAATTCCTGCCTCTCTGTCAATTTCTAATGAATGATCCTCGCTCCTGTGAGTGTGCTGGTGTTTGGGCTTTGCGCTGTTGAAGGCTCAGGGTTTCGGGGAAGGAGTGAACTCTGGGAGCAATGAATATGACACACTATTCTGATAAATCCCCTTTCTTTGGGATGATAATGATGAATTTAATGTTAGTGCCTGTTGACGTGTTTTCCATTCATATTTCAATCAGAATTAAAATCCCTACATTGGTTTTGAACTAGCTTCAGTGGGGTTTATTATAAGACACTACTGCTGTTTGCCCTTCTAGCAGGTGTCATATGCCAGTTTGTGATCCCTCCTCACTGCTTAGAGTCACCAAGGACCTAAAGGACTTCCTGAAATCATTTCAGACACTTGCTATTACAGACTGACCTGACTTGATCACAGACCCCTGCTATAAATTGATCGCAATGACTGCTCAAGCGGTAAGTCATCAGGCCAGAGTTAAGTTCCCCTGAACCTGGAGTCTCCTACACTTGGCATCTTTTATTTACAGAGTAATGCTACCCCAGGAAGGCTCAGTGCGCTCACCAAAAGATGAGATATATCTCCAACCTGGAGTTCAAATTATGGGCTTCAAGTGAGTGGTTTTCAGCTGTCCCATTGGGACACAGGAGGAAATGCTCAGTTTCAGTTTTGAGTGAAAGTATGAGCTGAGATAGGATTATTTATTCATGCATTGGAGAAGGATATCTCAGGTTTTTTCTTCCTCTCAAAAGGTTTTCTTTTCCAGTAGTGTGTTTTCATGCATGTCTAGGAAGCAGAAACTGAAGAGAAAGCTTTTCAAGAGGAACAAATTACCTGAAGTTTCTCCTGTTTTTTAGAAATCCATGTGAAGGACGAAAGTAGCATCTGTTTTGTTGTTGTTGTTGTTGTTGTTGTTATGTTTTTTGTTTGTTTGTTTGTTTGTTTTCAGAAAGCAGGAGCCTACTGCATTTTCCACTTACCCTCAGTGCAGCCAAATTTATTCATTCAGTCTTGGAAAATCTCAGTCTGACCTTTTACCAGGCACCACCTACCTTTGCTCTAAACTAGCTAGGTGCAAGGAACGTCCAGTCTGCATACAACACAGCTACCTTAGCAGAGTGTAGTGCCTGAGCTAAATACCTTCTCTGCATAGCTTGGGAACAACCTCATGTCCCAGCATCCAGACAACCCAGGTGGCAAGCAGACCATATGCCTGCACACATTGAAGTGGTCACAGCCTCACCCCATTGATTTCCAATGAGATGTCAGCTCCTTGTTGCCCAATTTGTTACCAAAAATGCCTTACAGGTTCCTAGATCACACAGAGTTATTGAGCAATGTTTCACTGAGATTCTTGCCTGCTCGAGAGGCAGGGGTGGCCTGAGATAAAAGTAAACACGTCCCAAGACTCTGATTCTAAGTGGCATTATGCATTTAGGAAAGCCTTTCCTCTTTTTCTTCTTCATTTTTTTTTTTTTTTAGTAATTTTAGTTCCAGTCTATGAAGAAGATAACAAAGGATGGTACATCCCCAGAGCATGCTCTGATGTGTCACTGTGGATGCCAATCCCCACAGACGCTCCCGATGTTATTAATTTTTAAAACAAACTTGCTGATTGAGGTTCTGACTGCCTTTAAATTGTCTCTACAAGGAGACTGTGTACTAATTAACCCACAGAAACAATCAATGATGTACCTTTTTCAAGTTTCAGGGTGATTAGAATATGAAAATGAAGAGCACAATGGTGCAGATGTTTTAAAATCACAGCAGACAGCAATTAGTGACATGGGAACCAGCTGCTTATCTCTCCAGATAAAGCCTCTTAATAGGGAATTACACTTGAGGAGCCATTACACAGATGGATCTGCGAATGATTTAAAGAGGGGGCGTTGTAGTATTAACTTTGATTTGCAAGCCAGATTCCTGACAAGCTGTGTGTGTGTGTGTTACCTCTGGAATAAAGGTGCATTTGGAATACAAGTATACCACTCCCTGTAAGCAACCATCCTTTTTTTTCAAGTGATAGGTTTCTCCATTTTTTCCCTATTTATTTTAATTTTTTATAGATTAGTTTGGATTTTCATTGTTATTTTATTGAGTACTTGATTTGGTTATAGTATCACCTCCTGCCTTGGGGCTGGAAGCAACATACAGGTTTGGAGAGAAGCTCGGGGGAATGGGGAGGCAGAGTGACACATCTAGTAGTTAAATTAAAAGAGTCCTGGAAGGGTGGATTCTGCAGATGGATACTGCTTACAGAGTAGGGTGCCATTCATCAGGGGACTGATATAAAATGTTTCTCCTTTTCACATGCAAGGGCTGTACAGCAAAATAAAACTGTAAAGAGGAGTAACCATATCTGCAAGTGTGGGGATGCACAGGTCTGACAAGGCAGGTGAAAGCACACAGTACCATCTCCTCCACTCTCTGGCCAGTGCACTTCCACTGCTGGTAAATGGGATGTATCCTGCTTGTAGGCCTACCCACAACTGCCTAAGTTTGAGGAATGAACCTCATGAGCTTGTCACTAAAACCATTTCACTAATGATAAGAGGATTCATGCTTTATTTTTTCAGTCTACAGCTTAGCATATACTGGACTATGTTGCTCAACTCCTTTGCAGTTACAAAAACTGCTAGCTTCCATATGTGTATTTTTTATTTTTTAAGAAAAGATGGTATTCTTACCCACTGAGCACTTCGTGTAAACTGTCAAGAGAAAAATTGACAAAGTTTGGTGAGAAGTGATAAAATTACACAGGTTAAGTTACACTTCTACTAACAGATGAAGGAGCAGGGTCCTGGTCCAGAATGGCTAGCTGCTGAAGGAAATATCTTTTAATAAAAGGGCAAGCTACAAATAGAGCCAAGCACTAAGTCTGAAGTATTTTAGGGTGTTATTTACTTTTTTTGGTTTATAAAGGTAAATCTTTCTGTTTTCTTGAAAAAGCCTAATGTTCTTGGTGGTGGTCTCAGTTCTGCTGCCATAGAAACTCTGTTCAAGTCAAGAGCCTCTTGCCGAGACCTATAGAGCTGTAGTATATTACATTTTCCCAAGTGAATAAAATAAAGAATTTCTATGAAAGGCACCAGGGTACAGGTTTCTGACAAGCCCTGTTCACTCTCATCCTACTGACAGCTCTGGTATCTTCTGCTAGCTCATCTCAGGAGTTAGGCATACTAAACCAAGGCTTGTTTGCCTCTTAGTGTGGTGCTTACCCAGCAGGACAAGTTGACACCTAAACATTAGGACCGATGGGATCAGACAGCCACCCAGCAACCCAGAAGTACACACCAGGAGTAAAAGAGATTTTGCTGCATTACTTTTAACCAAGTTGCTTGTGCTTTTAAGTGGACAGTCCCCACTATTCATTCCAGCAAGTGAAACACAATCCGCTGCAGCCGCATGATCTCTGGTTACCATGCTACAGAAGAATTATTTTGGGGTTACCTGGATGTGTCTGGCAGGGGAGAGCAAATAGTAAATCTAATGCTGGAAGAAATAGCATGAGGAGACACAGCGGACTGTTATGTGCTTCAGCAGATATGTAGTTTGACATCCCGCTTAGGTAATTAAGTCCTCTGATCCTACAGACTAGTTCTTTTCTGAAACCCTGTTAAAATTGGAGTGATTATCAGTGTGTTTAAATGCTTCCAGAGTTGGCACCTTTTATGACGGGCGTATCCTTCTCACGAGTTGTGAGATGGATGTTGTGGTGGCCTGTGGTGCTGCAGTAATGACAAGGCTAGCATTAGGGATATGTTGGAAGTTGCATCATCATTTTATAAGGTGCAGGACAAGGAAATGAGGCTGGAGGAGCCAACTAATATATCAGTTCTCATCTCTGGTATACAACTGGCCTCTCAGTTCTGAGCCCTTATTAACTGCCTGTAAACATAGATCAGAGAGCATTGCTTCTTTTAAACTAGAGAGCTCCATGTGTACAGTGCACTTGGAGGGTCCAAGGTGTTGCCAGTGTGTGATGTTTTCACTCACTGCTCTAAGCCTCTCTTTTTGCAAACAAAATTGTACAGATCATTTAGTTTTGCAGCTTTGCATTTTGGCAATAACGTGAGAGGGAGGAGTTGTTTTGATGGTAGCCACAAGGTCGGGATCTCTGCAGAAGCAGCCTGGCCACGCCTTGATGCAGGCCAGCAGAGGCCTCGGCCCTCCATTTCCAGGTCTTTTCCAAGTCAGACATCAGGGTACATTGGGAAGAGGAAGTTTTCTGTGAGGCACAGCAAGCTGTTAAACCTCATCCTGAGGACGTGGAAGTGGGTGGGCTGCATTTTCTCTCGTGTTTTACCAAAGGCAGACATTGGCATTGTGCTTCAGGAGCCGCGCGACCCTGGGCCGCTGCGCGCTGTGTGGCTCATGCGTGGGAGGCCACTGCGAGGAGGATGAACTGATTCATTCCCCGAGGTCTGTTTATGCTTTCGGCTTTTTTCTCAGGCTGAAAAAAAAAAACGGGTGTCACTCGCCCGCGACATCTGCAGCTCCACCACAGCTGCATGCTTTCATTTTCTCACTCCACAATTCCTGGAAATCTCTGCTTTCCCCAAGCATAGCTGGTCCATATGCACGACAGCTGAGCTATCCACAGGATTTAAGAGTCCCTGATTACTCCTCAGACGATGGACTAGAACAGCTTCATCATTGCTGCCTATTCCAGAAAGGCCACATGCCTGTTTTCATATGCACACTAAGGATATCAGATTATCAATTTGCTGGTAACATGCATGCTTATTGGTCACTAAATAAAGTAGTGTGGACTTCAACTGTTTAGCACTTTTCAAATGCCAGAGTTGCCCAAAACTAGGGACACATCATTTACCAGAAAACTAAGTCTGAAGGAGCTCAGAGCCCTATTACGCTGACCCCAGAATCTCTGGCAAACACCCCAAGCAGGGATCTAATGTAAGGCTGCTGATAGAAACTTAATTGTAACAGCGTGTTTGCAGGAACATGAGACGCTAGGCAATTGTTTTCTATTGTTCTTTCCTTGGTTACACATTTATTTTAAGTCTCTCATCATTTATTTGGAATTCATAACCGTGTCATTACAGCTTGCTAAGAACAGTTGTTTGTAGTACTAGGTGTACAAAATCAGTTGCATAGTTTGGTCCAGAACTTTACAAAATATAGCACCTAAATGTCACAGGAGGAAACAAATGGCTAGAAGAGGTCAGTTATGGAAAGTAAAATGTTAGTTTGTTTCTTTTAAGACACTTTAGAAAAAGGTACATATGTAACAAATATCCTTTATCTGAAGGATGCCTGCCAAGAAAAAAAGTAGACTTTCTTTAGCTCAATAGAAGTTTTTGGTGTAATTCTGCTCTTACTGTTACTCCTGCAATTTGAAAGGCTGCTGTTGGATTAGAAATCATTTTGAAAATGTCCCTTACCAACAATGCAAATAGCAGATTATTAAAATGGAAAAATAATGCAAATCTTGAATCTACCAAGCATACCCAACACACTTGATGCTTATAATTTTTAAGTACTGATTTTGTGGGGATGACTTCTATGTGAAAACTAAAGCAAGTAATTTTTTGCAGATTTTGACTTCACAGACAAGTGAACTCACGGGTTTTCCTCTAGTTTGTTGTAACTTCCTAGATAATTCTGCATTTTTGTTTTTTACAATGGAATTAATTCTGATCATCGATTCTGCAAGGGGTTATTTTTAAGGAAAAAGAGATTCTCACCAGGAGGCTGAGTTACACCATTAATCCATTGAAAATGAATATTTTACTTGTGTTTTAAATTAAAAATCAATAGAAGATGTTTCTTCAGCAATTTAGCATCTATAGAAGTATTTCTATTGTTTTTAGAATGGAAAACAAAACAAAACATGTTTACAGTGCACGAATCTTAAAAACAAATTTGACTGAAGTATAGGAACATTTTATAAAGGCTACTAACCCTTATGAGGACCTCATCTTAGAAGAGTTGTCAGTCACTGTATAATGAAAAAGCTGAAACCAGTGGTTATGACTGGACTGATAAACTAATTTTTTTCTTATTTTTATTTTCTTCTACCTTCCAGGTATATGACAGGCCACAAAAACATTCTGCTCTGCACTATGATCCAGGCCTCCAACAAGACTTCACCGGTGACACCTTAAAATCAAAGCACCAGCAGAAAAGTAGCAACCAACACCATCTTGACTGGTCAGCAAGCTCCGATACTGGATCCACTTCTCAAAGTTGCTTCATCAACACAGAACCCAGTCGAGAAGCAGTTAGTGCCACCAAGGTCGCCTCTCCAGAGCCAGGAGTTTCCTTCAGCAAATCCCAAGCAAAGAAGTCCTGTACCAGTAGCACATGGGGGCAGCTATCGGCCAGCACCAAAGAGCTTGCTATCTGCAGTGCAGTTCCATCACCCAACAACATTAGTGCGGCCGCCCAGCCAAGCAGCGCTTCTGAGTGCAGTGGGCTGTTGCCTCTCAGTGATCAAGAGGGAGGTATACAGCTGGAGGTCCCCGATCAGCCTGCTGGGAGTACAAAGAAAAAGTCCAGCAAAAAGGACTTGATAAGTCAAACCATCCAAACTGCAGACATCGAATGGGTGAAGAGTGCTCAGAAAGCATTTGATAGCAAATCCCATGACAGCATGGAAGGAAAGAAGGAGTCTTACTCGATGGACACTGTGTTGGATGCATCACCCTCAAAGCAGAATCCTGCTTCTGCTAGCAGTTGTGAAAGTGACACCAGTCATGTACGAATTACTATCCCAATAAAGTCTCCGACAACAGATTCATCTGGACACAAAAGGAAAAAAAGGCAATCTACAAAATCTTCAATGGAGAAAACTATCCAGGAAAAAAGCCTACCTTCTGCACTTACTATGAGCAGTGAAGTAGCAAACAGGACTAGCTCTCAGTCAGAAGGGAGTAAAAAAGATCTTCGAGCCACAAAGCCAGGGAAAATGATTGAAAATGAAGCCCCCTTAGTAGCTATTGATAGCAGTGTTCTTACTGACAAAGCTTCCCCCAACAGTGCCACCCGACTCAGAAAACCTGTAGCTGTGACACCCACTCTCCTATCCACTGATCTTCCCACAGCTAGCAAATTATCAGAGGTCCAGCACCCCAAACTTGCAGCTAAGCGACGATGGACCTGCAGCAAACCTAAGTCTCTCCTTCGGGAGACCTCCATGACAGCATCAGAAAAGCTGATGGTGGAACCTCCTTCAGCCTATCCTATCACACCATCCAGCCCTCTGTATACCAATACAGACAGTCTAACTGTGATCACACCTGTCAAGAAAAAAAGAGGACGACCAAAGAAACAGCCTTTGCTCACTGTTGAAACCATTCATGAGGGAACCTCTACCAGCCCAGTGAGTCCAATCAATCGTGAATTTCCAGGAACAAAGAAAAGGAAGAGGAGACGGAATCTGGCCAAGTTGGCCCAGATGGTCCCAGGAGAGGACAAGTCCATCAGTGAACTCAAGTTTCACAAAAAGGTCGGGAAGCTTGGGGTCTTGGATAAGAAGACTATCAAGACCATTAACAAGATGAAAACCCTCAAGAGGAAGAATATTCTCAATCAGATCTTGTCCTCCTGCTCCAGCAGTATAGCTCTGAAAGCGAAAGTCCAGCCACCGTCTAGTGCTGGGCCAACAACCATTGATGCCAGGCTAGGGAAGCAGATCAATGTCAGCAAGAGGGGGACTATCTACATTGGTAAAAAACGGGGCAGGAAGCCAAGAGCAGAGCTGCAGCCTCAACCAGAAGAACCTAAGACAGCCATCAAGCACTCAAGGCCTGTTTCCAGCCAGCCAGAAAACCCAGCAGTGCCTTCCAACCTGCAGTCACTTGTGGCATCGTCACCAGCAGCTATTCATCCGCTTTCAACACAGTTAGTGGGGACTAATGGCAACCTTAGCCCTGCAAGTACTGAAACAAATTTTTCAGAGTTAAAAACTATGCCAAATCTTCAACCTATCAGTGCTCTTCCTACAAAAACCCAGAAAGGAATGCACAGTGGAACTTGGAAGCTGTCACCACCCAGGTTAATGGCTAATTCACCTTCCCACCTCTGTGAAATAGGTTCTCTGAAAGAAGTCACGCTGTCGCCAGTGAGTGAGTCTCACAGTGAGGAAACCATACCAAGTGACAGTGGGATAGGTACAGACAACAATAGCACTTCTGACCAAGCCGAGAAAAGCTCAGAATCCCGCCGGAGATACTCCTTTGATTTCTGCAGCCTGGACAATCCAGAGGCTATCCCATCCGACACCAGCACAAAGAACAGGCATGGTCACCGGCAGAAACATCTTATTGTGGATAACTTTCTCTCTCATGAGAGCATTAAAAAGCCAAAGCACAAGAGGAAAAGGAAAAGCCTGCAGAACAGAGATGACCTCCAGTTTCTGGCAGACCTTGAGGAACTCATCAATAAGTTTCAAGTGTTCAGGATTTCCCATCGAAGTTACACATTTTATCATGAGAATCCATATCCCAGCATCTTCAGGATTAATTTTGATCACTACTATCCTGTGCCATATATCCAGTATGACCCATTGCTCTATCTTCGCAGGACCTCTGATATGAAGTCTAAGAAGAAGCGTGGTAGACCTGCCAAAACCAATGACACCATGACAAAGGTGCCTTTTTTACAAGGGTTCGGTTACCCTATTCCCAGTGGGAGTTACTATGCACCCTATGGAATGCCTTACACATCAATGCCTATGATGAATCTTGGTTACTATGGTCAGTATCCAGCTCCTTTGTACCTGTCTCACACGCTCGGAGCGGCTTCCCCATTTATGAGACCTACTGTGCCCCCACCCCAATTCCATGCAAGCTCTCATATGAAGATGTCCACCACTGCCAAGCATAAAACAAAACATGGAGTGCACCTACAAACACCTGTGGGAATGGGCCTTGGAGACATGCAGTCCTCTTTGGCTCCTCCAAAGGTCGGAGGAACAAGCCTTTCAAGTGGCCGACTTCACAAAAGGAAACACAAACATAAGCACAAGCATAAGGATGAACGGATATTGGGGACGCATGAAGATCTGAGTGGTCTCTTTGGTAGCAAGTCCACTGGCTTCTCCAGCCATGCGATAAATGAAAGGCTAAGTGGCTCAGATAAAGATCTCTCCTTGCTCAATGAGAAAAGCAAGCATAAGGAGAAGCAGAAGCACCAGCATTGTGAAAGTGGGCACAAAGGCTCAAAGAGTAACTTCGAAGTGGATACACTGTCTACATTATCACTTTCTGATGCCCAGCAGTGGACGCAGAGTAAAGATAAAAGTGACTCAAGCAATGATCCCATTGACTCTTGCACAAAAAGATACTCTGGTAATACTGAGAGTAATGCAAGATCAGAGTCCCTGGACATGTTTGGTGAAATGAATTCCTCAAGTGAGAAGCGGGACAACGATGCAAGTGGAAATAAAAGAAGAAGCTTTGAAGGGTTTGGAACTTACAGGGAAAAGGACATTCAGCCCTTCAGGACAAATAGGAAGGACAGAAGTACTTATGATTCTTCGGCCTCTTCAGGTAAGCTCCATTTTATTCCATTTTACCTTACTACAGTTTCATTTTAATGCTGAACAGAGGGACCTGCTGTTTCCAACAATTATGTTTGAGTCACTAACTTCTCTGGCTCTTTGTACTCAAATCCCGTTTTGGTCACGTGTTAAGACAAAGCCGTTAGAAGTATTTTAGTTGTTACACAGGTTCTTTTTTATAAATATTTCTCTTGCCTTTGTGTGTTTATCCTTGCTTGGACCTAAAATCCTCCAAAAGTCTAGCCATTGTGTTCTGCAACAGCAGTAATTGCAAAGCCTGTTGGAAAAGTAGACATCCCTCTTTGTAGGATCTGATGTTTCAGGGTGGTGGTCATTGCCCACCCTTTGGGAGTACAGCCATGGTACTGAGCAGTCTTCACTCTGGCACACAGTGTTCAAAATCCATTTGTTGATGGGCTGGGTAAGTCATAAGGGAAGCTGTGGGTCAATATGCCATGCCTGGTGTGGTGTGCTTGTGATCCAGAGGGACCCATCACAGTGATGGCAGTGCTGAATATATGAAGACCCTGTGTAAAATCCTTGTGTAAATCTGTCACTTGCAGTTGGCAGGTGTGGTGTAAGGTAATTATCCTGAGCATCAAGTGGTTGTGGGAGGGACTGGTGTCATCGAAACAATAAACCCTAGCCAATTGACTCTGAAGAGTTTGAGGCTGCATGACTTGGAAATACAAGCTGGGTATATAGGAAGGGAGGAAGCTCTTCTGGATGCTATGGACATCTGTTCCTCTCCCACAGAGTTGGGGGAAAAGAATCTGAATCTCGTCTGAAAGACTGAATTGTACTTTACAATAGGGAGCTTCATTTGTGATGACACAGAGGCAGGTGTTTTGCTGCAATATAAATGAATTTAGCTTGGGAGCAAGCCCAGAGCTCCTGCACCATCAGATATTTATCACAAAGCAGATTTCACACTTGGTTCTGAAAAAGGGTGAGCTTTACTGAACCAACCAACAATGGACAGGATTCTGATGTGCTAAAAAAGAGCTTCAAAGAAACATAATTCATAGCCTCCAAAAAGAAAAGAGAATCAGCAGAGAACATAGAGGGAGCAGGGAATTTGTATAACCTGCCAATGCGAGGCTCTTAAGTTTTTTATTGACTTGTAGCTGATTGAGATCCAAGGTCTGCTCATACTTAAGCCACCTAGACATTTCCATTTCCTTCACTGAGACCAGGGTCTGTGCTATTAAAATGAAAAAGCAGTCTAAAATGAGAGCTTATCCTATGGAAACGTTCCCATTCACGATATCACATAGTATCAGAGCAGTTGTGACACCCAGAAAACAGACACTTGAAAATGTAGGAAAGAGACTGAATTCAGCCTCTGGCTACATCAGGATTGCTACATGCCTGTCAAATAACAAAATTCTTCTCTAGCAAGCAATGTTGTGGCTATTGCAGTAAGGAAGTTGTGTTCCAGCAAACAAGAGTTAAAAGTCTTCAGAATTTGTTACAGGGCTTTTCTGCAGTTGTCCAGTGAATGTTACTGATTTCACAGTCTGATAGCAGTTGGATTTGTAGTCTTTTTCCCTTCTGAGAAGAAGATATTCACTGAGCCTGTTTTCCCAATTTAACATATTTTACTCAGGCACAGCAGATTGTCAAGAAAAAATTCTCAGCACTGGTGAACCCAAACGAGTTTCCAAATTAGGGGCATAATCCCCACCAGGCTGATTTTGAAATAGAATTTGTTAAGAAAAAGTCTATTTCCTGTCATTTTCCTTCTGTTTATTGTCTATGACAATAAAAACATAAGATGGAGTGGTAGAAATTGTAATAGGAGCTTCATCAGATTTGCTGTTTAAACTCATAAAACTGGTTCTCATTTAAACCAGAATTATTATTTTTATTTGTTTTTTGTTCTTCATGATTACAACTGTACACCATTCCCCATGACCTAATCCATCAAGTCACAGATTATGAACTGCTTTCTTCATTGTCAAGTTATTATTTAGATGGAAAAATCATCAGCAGTTAACTAAGCAGAGCAAGCTAACCAGAGCCATACCTTGCACTACAAGGAAAAATACTAAAACTAAACAACTCTGCCAAGAAAAGCCTGGAGCCAAGACTGCTCATTAAAGCCTAGGAACATCTGTCTGCTTATGACTGTCTAAGATCTCCGTGCAGCTTTTTTCCTCTTTGCCTTTGACCTTCACTGGGATTCCCAACAGAGGTCCATACTTGAGTCTAGCCGTAGCTATTAACTGGTTTCCACTGAGGAGGGATTAAACTTTTCCATGATAACCTTGGCCTTCTTTCTCCTAATTCACCTTGCATTTCCCTGAGGTGGCTAAACAGTGATTGTCTAATCATAAAAATAAAAAGTAAAAGGGGGGGGGACGGGGGGGGGCAGAAGTGCCGTATGAGAACACAGCTCTGTCCCAGGAGGCAATTCCATAGGCTGATTGTTCCTGCCATCCCATCTTTGTCATCTTTCACAATTGGTCTCACAATATAAAAGTAATATATAACAGAGATAAGAGGAGACATCCTGAATATTCAGGTGAGAGCTGGAAATAGATTTATATCATCATTATAGTGTTTATCTGTACTGCATGGGCATTTTGCTATGCTCAGGAATGCCATTTGCAACTTCATGGTGTATTGCTGGAGATGAAATATGAAGCAAAACCCACCCACCCTGTGTAGAGATATCTGCAGTAAGAGCGATGAGGACCATTTAGTGCTCTTCAGCATTTAGGCTTTGCAGTTAGCTTCGCCATAGTGTGCTGGTGCAGGTACTTTTGTATTGTTGCTATTTTCATCATTATTACCTGTGTTAAAACCGCACTTAGCCAGTTCTACATTCCCTGATGCTATGCATTGGCGATGCATGTGGTAACAAACAGCCCTGAAATATAAAGTCTGCAACTAATTTTGTGATCTAGAAAGGTTAGGAAAAGCCATTATACTTGCTTTCTGGAGGAGCTGGAAATCTCTGCAAAGGGGTCAGGTCCCATGCAGGGAGTGCCATCAGCCACCTCACTTGGCCTCAGCAAGCTTGTCCCCTTCTCTGCACAGCACCAGCTTGGACAGTCCCTGGGAATTCTCTGGACCTTGTGAGCTCTCGCTCATTAGGCATGTCTTGGGACCTCCTGCAGTTAAACATGCGGAGTAAATGCAGGTGGCTGTTTTCCATGTGCACTGCCTGTTTCTCCACCATTGCTCTGGAGATCCTTTCCATAAACACTGCTTAATAACTCTTCCCCTTCCTTCCCATCCTCTCCCCATGACGTTCTTCTTCCTACTGCTTTTTTCAGAAATTGCTATTTATTTATGTTTTTCAAGATTCCTTGTACTCACCCAACCTTCCTGTATTTAAACAGACTGGTTAATGGTACTAAAGTTAACACCACTTGTTTATATGGCTGCTGCGAATGACTGCTTCATGGCATTGCTTAGGCCTGTAGGCAAGGATGCTGCAGGTGCTCCAAACCCTGCTCTGCCACAGCCTGTAATGTCACTCAGGCACGTCCTTTCCAGCTGTGATGTGCAATAAGCCTTGGAGTTGACTCTCTCCTTCTGCTCTGCAGAGCCAGAGGTGCACCTCATGCATTTGCAATGCACTCTGTTGTCCCTCTGGCACTCCGTGACCCGAGGCATTGTGCACAGCTGGATGGCTGAGCCTTTCATCTGTTCGCCAGTTGATGCTAAAGCCCCAGGTGAGGGATCAAGGGAGAGGCCACAGATTGGTGACACAGCTGGGCTGGGAAGACTGAGAGCAGAGCTATGTTTGAAAGAGGTCCTCATGGCAAACTCCTCAGGTTCCTGGCATGTCAGCCTGCTTCTCTTTCATACGTGGTGCTGAAGAAAAGTCTTGAATTGCTGATGAGCAGTCTTAATGCTGTAACTTGTGCCTTGGAAAAGAGTAGGAATTGTTGGCCTTCTGGGCTGCAAGCCCACTTTGCTGGCACCTTGCACTTTTTGAACATTATTAAGTTCACATGTGCCCAGTTCTCAGCCTTGCCCAGGTCCCTCTCGATGGCATCCCTTCCTTCTGTTGTATCACTGCACCACTTGGCTTGGTGTCATCTGCAAACTTGCTGAGGGTACACTCAATCCCACTGTCTGTGTCATTGATAAAGGTATACAAGCAAAGGGTGTCTTGCTTGCATGTCTTGCTTTCATCATGACTAAAAGGTCAGCTAGGAAGAACTTGGGTTTCATTAGATATAGCACAGATAACATGCACAGTAATTTTACAGGAATATAAAGTTAATCTTATGCAGCTATTAGGAAGGTAGTAACCATCAGTCTTTGAATGCTGGATAGTTAGCATGACAAACATGCTTTACAAATTAATGTTTAACTTCCCTACAAGCCCCCTACCCATTCCACCCCTGAGGTCCAGCAGTGAATGAATTTCTTCTGACTTGACCTTTCCTTCTCAGCTAGTCTGTATGGTGTTGGTTTAAGGCTGAAGGAAATTCACCAGCAAGTAGTGTTTGGCCCTAAGACTTGAGGGGAGAATAGAGGCTGTGCCACATGTATGTACGTACACACCAAACCACATTCAGTAAATGCACAACTCTATGCTGTGATTACTTGAAGCTGGTTTTGATGTCTTTATCTTGAAAATGTCCTCGTTCCTGTTAAAAAGCCTTAAGCTGGTTGATTAAGCCTTCCAAAGAAAGAGTAGGAAGAACGCTGGAAGAGGGGAGAAGTGACAATCAAGTGGATGAACAACATTCATCTGATGTCAGTACTAACATACTTATAAATAACCACATGCTGCTGAGGAGTGCCATTTATTCAGATGAGATTTCTTCCCTGACAGAACTCCCCTCCATGGCTCAGTTTTCTGCTGGAATGGGCCATTTCCACACAGCACTGAATAAATCTCTGGTCATCCTCTTTCAGAAGTCAAATGTGTTATTGTGATTTAAAACAGGACTTACTATGAGCAAAAACAAACATGGTGAAATATTGGCAAAGCCACCACGAGGGTTTTCTTGTTGTTTCAGAAACAGCATATGCACTTCTAGACCATTATTACAAAGCTTTAATCACCCAAAGTTTACTGCTTTTCAGTAGCGGGTAGAATTCTTTCTTCTGAATGTATAGGGAAAACCAAGACAAATAAGAGTAGTCAACTGTCTTAGTAATTAAACTTTGTTTATTTTTTGGTATATTATTTTCCATTAATAATATTTTTATAGATCCAGAGTTACAGCATTGGTTCATTATTCTGCAGTGAACATATTATTTCAGGAATAGTGGAAATGGGTCCAACACTATATTTGATGAAAGATTTCTCACTTGGCCATCCCAGAGACATGCTATGAATATTTATCCTGACCGGGTCTTCTGTGTATGCTCATGGATGCACCTTTACGTACTAGGACAAACGGGGAGAAAGGACAATTAGGGGAATGAATAAACTTCATCAAATATCAATTCAAACACATGTATAAAAGTCACCTTCCCTTCTTCAGTAGCAAGATTTCACTGGGTTGCACCTAGGTGGCACGTGGCAGTGCGTGCACAGATACAGAGGTGGGCTGATGTGTGGAGTGGGGTTTGGAGACCCATCTTATGTATCGTAGTTTTCTCACGTGACTCCAGAAACTATCTAAACAAGATTAAACCTCAGTGTCTGTCTTGGAAAGGGGGATAAAAGCAGTATCCTGATGCAGAGAACCATGGTGAGTACTCGAAGTAGATGGGAAAAGAGCCAGGCGCGAACTTCACTTGCCAGGGACATGTGGAGCATTCGTCACCCTTCCTCTTCCCAGCTTGGCTTCTGCCATGGTTTCCTCTGATACCCCAGGCTCCTACACAGCTTCAGGCAGCTGCAAAAGTTTTCCAGCCCCAGTGCCAATGGGGGATTTTTCCCTCCCCCTGTGTCGGGTGGGGAGGGACAGGCCCTGTACAGTTACAGGGTGAGTGTTTATACCATCTGGCCCATAAAACCCAGCATCGGAGCTTTGCAAAATCCCATTATTTGTAAATACAATTACATTCATAAAAACATCTGTTTGGGCCCCTGGATGCTTGAGCGTACAACCCAAACTACTGAAATGACCTCTGAAAGTGCTATCCAGCCCCCCTAGGAGAAATGTCCTTCTTGTTGTTTTCTGCCAGTCATAGGGAGAGGAGGCCAAAGTGGTGTGGCTGTTGCTCCATCCTGCCCACGGCACTTCCTAGAGGAATGGGCTGCTAAGGGAAGACAAGAATGATTGGGAAAACAAGTCAAAGCTTTCCTTGAAAGTGCTTTGACCAAGGCATATGAAATACAGCGGGTTTTGCTGTCGTTGTTGTTTAACACTGTTGCTTGCTTACTGTGCTGCTTCCAATGTTTGCACTGACCACAGAGAGAAGAAACAAGAGGGAAGCTGGAGTGGAAGAGGGAGCCGGAGTATTTACCACCCAACCAATCTTTTATTTCCTCTCTTAATGATTGTATGTTTATTGAGCTGCCTGAGGCTCGGTACAAAGTCTTTTGGACCAGCAATGAATTAATCAAATTAAATGCTGTGACCCCTTTGCTTTCTGGGAGTGTTACAAGCCTCCCAGCACCCTGCCTAATTTCTGCCTCTCACTTTGCTCTCTGTCCAACAGTCAAGCAGTTCTTCCTTTGCAACTTGGCTGCTCCCAGCTATTTATCTTCACTCTTTCTGGCCAATGCCAGAATGTCTTATTTGAAGTTTTTATTTAGACCACTGCTGGTTTATGGAATTGTGCAGATTCCACGTTGGGTGTGCAGCAGCTTCACGTCAGACACAATTGGCTTCTGCTGGGCTCTTGGCTTTAAAAGGCAATAAAGAATCAAGGCCTGATTCTCTTCTCGGCCCTGCATAAATCAAATGTCTCTCCATTGAAGTCCATGAAGTTGACTTCAGCCCCAAAGGAGAGAAGTTTCTGTTGTGGCAAAATGAGGCTGTAGGACTGGGAGGCATCCCGTTGGTGGCCAAAGTCCATTCAGCTGGGCTCTACCTGTCCTGTGCCATGGAAACTCCTGCAACCAGCCTCATTTTGGCATCTGTAGCGAATATTTCATTAGCCCAGAGGGAGAGGACAGGCTAGGATTTTGACAGTGGGTACTTGTTTAAATTGCAGCCTTAAGAAGAGTTAGAAGAAAAAGTATGTTACAGTTCTGGACTGTGCCCACTGTAAAAGCATATTATTTCTCGCTTGAAGGCACTGATAATCTAAGTACAAGGCAAGAGGTCTGTTCAAATCCATGGAGGAAGTAAAAAGAAGCAATTGCTGTATCTTCACTACTAACCTGCCTGTCACTGTGATACAAATCTGGGCATAAGAAGAGCTGAGCTCAAGAGATCTGCACTGAGTTGGATCCTCCTGCACTCGGGGTGACCTACATCCATTCCAGCCCAACTGCAAGTGTGGGAGTTGGGGTCTGTGACCTCCTGAGCATGCTCTGGGTAGGCTTCTCTGTTGCCACCACCTACAAAGAGTTTATAATCATCTATCATGGCAAAACAAAGCTGAAAGAGAATTATCCTAGGTTGTCTTCACCTACCAGATTGCAGCAATAATGCCAAACAAGAAAAGAGCAAGAATTCCTTGTTTTAAGGTTTCACTAAGAAGGAGGTGAGAAGAATTCCCCTATAGATCAAGGGCTGAGGGGAAGGGTGAGAAACGAAAGTGTTGACTATGGAGGAGGTTTTAGGTTGCAAGGATTCATAATAAGGCTCAGTTGTGATCTGTCACAGAAGGCACACAGCTGGGCAGGAACACACAGGGGCTTTTGCAGCAGCACTGAGCCTGACCAAACTTTTGCACAGGGTGGCACTGGTTTCAGGAGGCTTTAGGAGCGTGTGCAATGCAGAATTAACTGTGAGGCAAGGGCAGGACTAGATGGCTCGGAGGGATTTGCTAATGAGCTATCAAGCCGTGGGTCACTGGTTGAAATTTAATCTGCAAGAACAGTGACAGAAAATCAAATAAAAGTGCTGACGTCAGAGTGATGCTGCAGCAGCAGTGAAAGCGTTGCTGGTGCCTCCTGCAGCACATACAGGCAGCTTAAATAAACCGGGAGCAAACTGTGAAGAACTCGCCTGGCTGATCCCAGCAGCAAGATACAGCACAGCCAAGGTTTATTCTACCTATGAGTAACTCGTAGTGAGGTTGCTTATGAATGACATCAGCATATCTGATCACAGACTGTGACCCAAATCCGGTGTTATACACCACTAAAAACAGTTGTGGATACTCCAGGTAGGCTTTGCCCAGTGGTGTCACGGTAGGTGAATCAACAGTGTGCCACTGAGGCGAGGAGCAGCCTCCCGTGATGGAGGATTTTAATGTTAGCTCCCATGCCGGGGCCAGCAGTGATGGAAAGGCTTTGCTACTCCTAGGCTGCCTGGCTTGTCTCTTGGGTTGGGGACCAAAGGGACAAGGGCAGTTCAAGGGCAGTAGATGCCCTCAGCATTGGTAGCAGCAATGCACATAGGGCTCGGCACGCTGGGGAAGTCAGGCTTGTGCTTCTCACTCCAGGAGTAAGGAGACTTTACTCACCCATGCCATCAACTGAGCAGTGCCTGTGGCTCTCAAATTAACTCTTTCTCTGCCTGAAGGATCACCCTGGCTTCTACCCCACTGATGTGCTTGGTGTCCTTTTCACTGATTTTCAGAAGCCCAGGACCTTGGGTATTTTTAAGAACCACTCAGTGGTCCTTCCTCTTAGGGTACTAGGTCTTTGCAGAGGGCACAAGCAGCCATTTCAGCTCAGTGTCTTTGGCCTTTCATGCTTCCAGTTTAGGCAGGGAAGGGAGCAATAGTCCGTGTTGTTTTCTGTGCCAGCTCTGATTAGTTGGCATAAGAGCACTTAAGTAAGTTGACACAGACTTTGAGATGCTTGGTCTGCTTAAAAAAGAAAAGAAAAATTTCTTGGACTACTCTAGGATCTCTTTGCTGCTTGATGTCTAGTCTGCACCACTAAAAGCTTGGGCTTATCCCAGGCCTGGGATGCATTCAGTTTCAGAATATTTATCATTTTTGATGTTTGTTTATTTTCTATTTAAAAAAAAATACTCCGGGAGAGCAAGAAGCTCAAAAAATAGTTAAACTCCAGATTCATGCACATTTCCTGTTTTGCTTCTTAACAAAACCTCAAAACCACTTTGAACAAGTTTCCCACCTCAGCAGAGGGTGGAGCTGTGTACGCCCCACACGTGGCCTCAGGAAGTGCACCCAAGGACAATAGCACATCTCCCTTGGCACGGTGGGGCCAAAGTTGCTGCTACCAGGGCAGTCAATACGTGCGCCTGTACATGACTGCCCAAAAGTGTGTCTGACTCAGCCAAGCACACTGGAAAACTTTACTCTTTCCAACAGGACAGACTGAGCAGTAGGGATGTGGCAGAATGTTTTTTAATGGGCTGTCTCTCCATGATACTCAGCAGATATTGGCTGCTGTCGGTGAGCTGGGCGAGCTGTTGCAATTTCATCGGTTTGATCTGGTGAGACAACATCTTGGTAAATAAGAAGAGCAGATAAATCTGCTGCCCTGAAATTAATGGTTGCTGCCTGATCTCCTGCTAAATGAATTCGTTGCAATCTGAAGCAATGCATGCATTTTGCAAACCCAGTGTTCTTTGGCTCCTGCTGTGCATCATGACATTACTTTAGGCGGTAAGGAAGATCGTAGGTGTGATACGGTGTGCTGTGGTAGATAGTCAAGTAGCTAGATGCCTGGGAACTCTGGATAGAGCTACAGCATCTGGGTGTGTAATTCTAAGTAACAATAACCAGTTCTTAATGTTTCCTCCCACACTAGAAGCATACCCATTAAAGTTTAGCCAAGTCAGCTCTGCAAGTCCTTGCATAAAAGGACAACTGCTAAAACACTAATAGGAGCCACTCTCACGTTAAGCATTGGGTAGAGCAAGATGCATTAACCCAAATTCTCCTCTACTGCTAATCGGGGGCGTCTTGCTGAGAATAAAGAAACCCGTAGCAGGTAAAAATGATAAGAAATCAGGATCAAGCCCAGATTAAGGACTCCCAAGTCTTTTCCTCAGCTCTGCTTCTCAGATGTTGCAGAGTCTGAACAAGTCAGTGGATGTGATTGAGACTATCCATGAATCTACTGAAGTCCATGTGTGAGTGAATTGGTTATGTCTAAGTCCCAGGGAATGTCTCATTCATCTGAAGTAGCAGTTACTTCCCAGAGAAACCAAGCATGTGTATGAATCTGGGCCATGCATTTCAGACTTAAGAGTAATTTAAGCACATAAGCATATGGTTTCACACGTGTTCAGTGATTGAAAGCTCAAAGCAGCTAGGTGTGTAGCTCCCAGCAGTCAGACCTGTGAGTCACAACGGTGCAGAGCTAATATTTCCCCAGGTATTGAAAAGGACCCACTTCACTGAGTCACAGTCTGACCAAAACCACTGGTCTTAGGTGACATTCAGCTAACATGAAACACTTCAGCAAGACAAATTTGGGGCATATTTATACTGGTTCTGTGAGCCAAAGTCTATGCTTCTGGATTGCTTGTTGCAGGCTGGCTTGTGTTCATACAGCTGAGAGCTGAGAGTGCCTGGCGTGGATGGACCAACCCACACTGTGCAGTGCTTGATCCTGATCTCCACTGGGCAATGTCTCTCTTCAATTTATGTATCTATTTATTTGTTTCATTGATTGACTCTAAAATGGGTGCCAGAATGGGTGCTGTTTGCAGCCACCTGCTTCCTTTGTGCTCTGGGAAGTGACTAGAGGGACACTGGGGGTTTGGGGACTTCAGACTAGCATTGCAATGTTGCACCAGGTGAGAGCCAAGGCTGTGCAGTGCATGTCTGTACTGTTCCTGGAGCATGCTGGCCCATGCCCAGCTTTCCTCTTGGATGAAAAAAAATGGGTCCCTAATGGCTAGCTAACAACTGCAGAGCGTTGAGGATCTGGATATCAGGATATAGGAGAGGGACAAGGGAAGAGTCCAACTGGCCGTGTGGGAATGCCTGGGCATTCCTAAATGCCAGCTAAGCCTGGGGCATGAGGGACTACCTGTCCCCTGACCTAGCTGTTGTCATGCCTCTTATCTGACAGAGCTCTAAAATAGAAGATTTTCAGGCAAAAGACCTCCCATTCCACTGGGCCGACACGTTCTATCCTCAGCATCTTACCTTCCTGGCTGCTGAGCAGTCAGGCTGTGGCAGGAGGCATCAGAGCCACCACCCCATCCCCACCTGCAGCCTGGTATTGCCCTGGCACGTGGGGTTGCTGGGGTCAGCTCCCATGGGCCGGATAGCCTCCATCTCTACTTTTCCAGTTTCCAGATTAAGGCTCAAACTTTAAGTATCTCATGCATCCTCTTCCCACTTACCCCACGACACAGGTGCTTGCCTTTCAGAGGGGAATTTGCATTTATAATCTCACATAGGTAAGCATGCACACTGCTGAGCCTTGCATTAAGCCCTTACCCAGCCACAGCCTCGAGAATAATGTTTCCCAGTGCCTCCACCTGCGTGGCTGTGTGCAGCCACACCAAGTCATCCTGTGGAGGCACCACAGCTCACCACCAGTCAGTGGAGAAACGTGTGAGCTTTGCATGGGTGCTGCTTCAGAGGTATCAAGGATTGCCTTGCTTGTGTAGTTTGCGTAGGCACCTGCCCTAAGTGATGTGAATCATTCTTCTGGAGCCAAGCACCTATTTCTTTTAGGTATTGCAACATCTAAGTTGAATGCCTAAAGCAGGCAGTCTCAATCTAGCCTCCAGGGTCTCCACGTTTACCTACAAATATAATGATATAATAGTCCTTGCCTAACACAAAGGGCTGTTGCAAGATTTTAATTAATTAATGCTGGCAAGGCTTTGAGATGTTGGAAATGAAATGAGGTCTATAAATGAAGTGTATTATTATGACTAGATGGCAGTTCTACTTTACTTTCACACCATACCTGGGCACGGAGCAGGGCAGCTGCTTCCTCTGATTCACTGTGAATCATGCAGAAGCTTACTTAAAACATGGATGGTATTGATATATTTGTACAGGTTAAAATGTTCTGAGGAAGAGGAATTGGTTTTAATTCCAAGAGTGCTGTTCTCTCTTTCTCCCCGTTTCTCAACGTTACCCTGTCTATACCAGAGTCCTCAGTTACTCAGTGCTCAGTTTAAGTATGATGTGCCAGAAGGCAGCTGGAGATGTGACAGTCCTGCTAGGATTTGCAGAAGACATAATTACTCCCCAGTGACAGTTATGGCTGGCACTGGTGCTCATCCTGAGCACTGTATTCCCCCAGGTAGCTTTTGGGCTTCCATTTCACTAGCATGACTGGTATTAATTATAGCCCTGCAGTTTCAGTGGTGGGCAAGGCACCCAAGAGAAGTTGGTATCCTTGAAGTCCCGTGCACCTAGCATTGGATTAACACACAAAACTCTTCAGACCGAGTCCCTTGATAGGTCACACCATTTCATTAAATTACAAAATAGCTCATTAGATTGCAAGTCAGATTTAATTTTCGCTATATGAAAATTCTTAATGAAGAATGCTATAAACTTACTTGCTAAGCACTTTGCCTTCACTGGTAAGTGAAACACAGGTTGATGCTTCATGGCTAAGAGGGGGAGAGGGGGAGAAGAGAGGGGGAACATTTACAGCAAAACAGTGTGAGTCTGGGTGATGCCACTGAACACCCAAGGGATGCTGCTGTTCACCTGGCCACCTGAAAGAGGTGGCCTCAGGACAAGGAGGCTGGGTGGCCGTATGGGTGGCTGCTGTGGCCCTGTCATCAGGCCTCCTGCACTCCTTTCATGTGCATAATATAATACTGGCAGCTGTTCTTGCTCCTCACAGTGCAAGAGGGGTCCTGGCATTGCCCTGTCTTTGGTCCACTAAATTGGACACAACTAATGACCTTTGGCTGTGGCCAGAAGAATACTCCTTTCTCCAAGTCGTTAGTGTAACCAGGAAGCATCATCACTTCTCTTATTATCATCCTTATGTCCTCATCAAAGACATAATTTACTGTTTCCCCCAAAAGCAATTGCTAATTCAGGGGATGGGAGACACTTCGAAGGCCAAGTTCAATTGTACTGATGTAAACTGTCTGGTGGCCAATGGTATCTCATCTAAACTGGCTTTTCTGAGTCAAGTTCAGTCAAAAGTGAAAATCACAAGACTGCCGCGCTCAACCAGAGTTGCCAAGACAGTGGAGGTTGTGCTGGCTGTACATGTGCTACTGAGTGTTATTCTACCTAGCTTGTCCAGGGTGCTTCTCCGTAGTAAATCTCAGATTGGTTTTACAAGAGAGGTCAGTATCTTTACACTCATTTTATGGGTAGATAAACCAAGGTGCAGGGAGGGCTAATGCCAAAAGGTCGTTGTCAGAGCGAGAAGCAGCTAATTGCAACAGACTTTAATGCATCATTGTGCATGAGTGTCAGGATTTCTTACTGCAGAGTCAACCACAAAGTTATGCAGAGTTACCTAAGACAGAAATAGAACAGTACTGACCTTTTCTCTACAGATAGGGATTTGCTCTCCAGAGTCTTTTTCCCCCAGAACTGGTAAATGACTAAAGAAGGGCAGGTGCCATTTCTCCCCCTGGGTGGCTATGCCCAGAGGCAGTAGAAGTCATTTTTAGGATATGATTTCCCTCCTATTTACATCAAGCTAGTAGCAGTGCTTATTTTAACTCAGTTGTCAAGTCACTTTATTTTTAGTTGTCAGTGTAGTATCATTTTTTAATTTTTGCCTTGTTTAAAACAAGTAAAGGCATTTGAATGGGAACATGAAATTCACTGGAAGAATTATTGCTGCCTCACAAATATATATTATAGCCTAAGAAAGCAGTGATGCTCTCTTTTCCATCACTAGAAATACTCCAAATCTCTAAAGCAACCCTAATATTTTACTCTAAAAGACCAAATCACAAGCTGGATTACCTTTCAGTAAGAACTTGATAGATTTTCTAGCTCTTACAGGGGTTCCTTAGGGAGTCTTAATTCATCCAAATGACATTGTTTTCCTGATGACTATCACACTCCTATAGGAAAATTTGCCAGTGGGGTATAAT